>NC_081180.1:215611803-215688968 GCF_029867415.1 Vicia villosa | reverse complement strand
CATAACCTGGAAAGTGATTTTGAACGTCTGAGGTCCAATAGTTATGGGAAGATCTACTTCTCCGAAAACTGACTTTCTTGATCCATCAAATGCTTTGACGATGACATGACTTTTTCTTAGAGGGTAATCTTCGAAAGATAATCTTGACAATGTTGATTCGGCATGACGTTGAGAGAGGATCCATTGTCTATTAGGACTCCTGTGAGTATATCACCCATGCAGCCAACTGAGATGTGAAGTGGAAGATTGTGGTCTACTCCTTCTTCAAGAAGATCTTCGTCACAGAAACTTAGGTTAGTTCCGGCGGAGATGTTGGCAACGATGTTATTGAATTGGCTTATAGTAACACTTGGTTCTACGAAAGCTTGTTCCAAAACTTTCTGTAGAGCTTCCCTATGAGCTTCAGAACTCAATAGCAGGGAAAGAACAGAAATCCTAGACGGAGTATGTAGTAATTGATCTACAATGTTGTATTCACTCCTCTGGATTAACTTCAAGATCTCATCATTTTCTTTTGCTTGAACAGCATTGGTCGGATGATTGTCTTGTCTATGTGGTACTTCCTCCGAAGGTTTCTCCACATTTTCTATTGTTCTGTTGAAGACTCGTCCACTCCTGGTGACTCGACTAACATCAGCAATGTTGACAACAGACGGTAATGGTATTTCCTTACCATTTTCAATGAATGTAGCATTGTACTTGTATGGTATAGCCTTGCTGGACTCATACGGTACAGGACCTGGTAAGTAGATGACTAGTGGTGCAACTGCTGTCTTCCTGCTATCATACTTAACTTGCATAGGTTCATCTTGATTAATTTGAGGAGATACGGTAAAGACTTCATCATCTTCTCTATTGGCAAGAACAGTAATGGTATTGTCATCCATCAGCTTTTGAATGTCGTTGCGAACACGCAAACATCCTCGTGAAGTTCTTCGACAGATCTCGCATCTACTGTAAGCGTGGAAATCTGTTCCAAAGTAGGCAAGTCCATTTAAAGTTTTGTGGAACCTGACTACCGATCCTTCAAGGTCTTCAACTTTGTAGATTTTGTATTCTCCTGGGCATCCTTGAACCATGTTGATGTCATGCTCAGTTCTGACTCGGATATGTTGAATCCATCCTAAGTCCATTTGTTCTTGTAATGCAGCTTGAACTACGGCACATCCTTGATTATTCTTTGGACAAATTTCACATGTGAAGTAGTTGTGAGGTGGTACATGACCGTACCCAGCTTGTTTAGCGTGCATCTTAACAAGATTTTCCCCTATTTGACGAATGTCGTAGATTTGAATGACATTGGGGTGTTGATCTATCAGATTTACTGAAGCTTCTTTATGCTGCGGCAAAGGATTTGCTTGGACATTTGGATTAGTATCTTTGAAGGATAGCATTCCGCTCTTCACTAATCGTTGGACGTCAATCTTGAAAGAGAAACAGTTCTCAATATTGTGACCTGGTGCCCCCTGATGATAGGGACAAGATTGGTCAGCCTTATACCATGGTGAGGAACTGTTTGTAGGATTTGGAGGACTCCTTGTCTGAATGAGTCCTTTTGCCAGTAATGTTGGAAACAATTCTGCATACGGCATTGGTACGGGGTCAAAGGCAGGATACCTTGGAGCCCGATTGTTGTAATTTGGAGGTCGAACCTGCTGCTGAGGTTGCTGCGACCTTTGTTGAATTTGTTGTTGCGAAACCGGAGGTTGATAAGCTGGCGCTGAGTTAACAACCGGAGTTATTGTTGCAACTTGAGGTTGGAATTTCTTCTTGATTTTGTGCAAGACATTGCTGACATCTTGATCCTTTTTCTTCTGGAAAGAACTTCCATACTTCCTTGGACCAATAGAAGATTCTGGTTCTTTGTTCAAGCGTCCTTCTCGAACTGCTTCTTCTAAACGCACACCCATGTTTACCATCTCGGTAAAGTCACTTGGTGCACTTGCAACCATTCGTCCGTAGTAAAATGGACTTAAAGTTTTGAGATAGATTTTTGTCATTTCTTTCTCTTCAAGTGGTGGACAAATTTGAGCAGCAACTTCACGCCATCTCTGAGCGTATTCCTTGAAGCTTTCTCTATCCTTTTGAGTCATGGCCCGGAGTTGATCTCTGTCGGGAGCCATATCCAGATTGTACTTATACTGTTTGACGAAGGCCTCTCCGAGGTCTCGAAAAGTACGAATCTCTGAACTGTCCAAGTTCATGTACCATTTGAGTGCAGCACCAGTTAGGCTGTCTTGAAAATAATGAATGAGTAATTGTTGATTATCAGTCTGAGTTGACATTCTTCGAGCGTACATCACAAGATGACTTTGTGGGCATGAATTCCCTTTGTACTTCTCGAAATCTGGTACTTTGAATTTGTGAGGAATCTTAACATTTGGAACCAGACAGAGGTCTGCAGCATTCTTTCCAAATAGATCTTGTCCTCGGAGAGTCTTGAGTTCCTTCTGCATCTGCAGAAACTGTTCCTGGAACTCGTCCAATCTTTCATACACGCCAGCATCCTCACTTGGAGCGTGATGATATACTTGTCCGCCTTGCGGGGGAAAAGTATGCATAATGGGCTGTGGAGAAGCCATGACAGCAGATCTTGGAATCTCAGCATTCTGTTGTGCGAAACCCATTGTCGTTGCTCTTGGAACTTCAATTTCCAGAGGTTTGTAACCCTCCGGTGGACGCATATCCATGGTGACTTTTGGAGCTTCAGAAGCTGGAGGTATGTACCCTTCTGGAGTAAAATTATACGGCATGCCCCAAGGTCGATCAGGCGGCATGGTATACTGAGGAATAGGAGTAGAAACAATCTCGGAAACCACAGTCCTTTGTGGTTCTTCTGGCGTTGGTCGATTCTGCGCAACTACCAGGGCTTCTACCATACTATTGAGTCTTTCAACAGTACCTTTGAGAGTATTAATCTCTTCCCTGAGTTCTTCATTCTCTTGCTCAAAGTCTTCCATTCTTTTCTTGCGACTTGAACGAGTGTTGTATGGATGAGACAGCTTGAAAGTCTTGGTTCACCCCCTTCTCCTCCTCTCTTTCTGGATAAAGGAAAGTAACTCTTAGATCCGCGACAATTCTCGTGTCAGTGCGTACGACTAAAGCGATGCATGATATGCAATTAAGTTATTATTTTTCAAGGAAACACCATAATTACGTTATGAAACATCAAACTTTATTAATTAAGCGAAAACGCCGTTTTTACACACTTTGAAAATGGAAATACAGAGAAACTGAGAGAAAGGACTCTAAAACTTTGATGATGAGCCGACTTCACGTTCTAACATCTTCTTCTGTTTCTTGAGCTGAGCGTTCTCTGACGTGAGCTGATCGATGATCCAGGAAGCAGGAGGGATATGATGAGAAAGTGACGTTTGTGACACTTGTCGATCGAGTACTTCAAGTAACTCATCCTTCTTCCTTAGGATGTTATGAATCTCAACGTTTTCCGTGTTGACGATTCGGTACTTGTTCCTCCACGCATTCCTTTCTTGGCATACCTTGTTTAATGCCGCTTGCAGTTTTTCAACGTCGGTGGAGAAAAGGTAAATTGGTTCCCTTAGGGGAATAGGTTCTTGATGTTGATATGGCATCCTGAGCTTGAATGCTCTGACGCGTACCCATTGAAGGTAAGGATCCAGGGAGATGCAAAGATGTTTTCCTAACAATCTTCTCCCTTTGCTGTGAACAAGACGCCAGGCTTGGACAATTTCCTTCTTCAGCATGTTGCCATGATCGTCGATGTTCTTGAAGAACAGACCCTCCAATTGGATGTTACTTGGAATGTTTTTCATGGGATAGCCGTATTGACGACGGGCTAAAGCTGGATTGTAACTGATTCCTCCCTTAGTTCCAATAAGGGGTATGTTGGGAAAACTTCCGCAACCGAAGATGATCTTGGTTTCGTCGTTGTCAGGACTACACCAATCAATGTCTGTATGAGTGAGAGACATGATTTTCTGTGACCAGTAAAGGCCATCCCTCATGTTCCAGAAAGTGCTAGACTTTGGCAGGTGCGAAACGAACCATTCGTATAACAACGGTACGCAGCATGTGATTAATCCTCCTCGCTGCAGGTTTCTTGAATGCACAGAGTGATAAGCATCCGCAAGCAAGGTTGGAACTGGATTTCCAATTAAGAAGATCTTAATTGCGTTGATGTCGACGAAATCGTTAATGTTAGGGAACAAAAACAATCTGTAGATAAGCAAAGCCAAGACTTCCTCAAATGCATTCATATCTTGGATGCTGACGAAGTACCGAGCTTGATCAAACAGGAATTTGGAGGGCAATCCTTGAATTCCTCCTCTACTCACCATATGAGTTCTGATGTCGACTACGTTCAAAGGAGTAGTTGCAACAATGATAATGTCGTCAGGATTCTTTTCCAAACCGGAGTACGGATCTTGCGCGTACACGGGTATTCCAATCAGACGAGATTACTCCTCTAACGTAGGCATGAGCTGATAATCTGGAAAGGTGAAGCAGTGATACGTTGGATCGTAAAACTGTACCAAGGTGGGAAGGATCCCATCCACCATGTTGGTATTGAGCAAAGGTAGAAGTTTTCCATACTTCTCCTTGAAAGCCTGGGGGTTGACCACCAGTTTTCCGAGCTTTCCCTGTTCCTCGACCTGGGGAATCTTGAAGGTGTATTTCCTAGCTCTCTTTCTCCCATAATCCATGGTATAGATCCTTAAGTCCTTTCTCCATTTCTCTCTTTCTGTGAAGTTCAAAACGTTCGTTATTTAGTTTCCTTGAAAAACGACTCGAAAAAGACTCTTTTTGTTTTTAGTTGTTTATTAATGAATGATGCATGAATGCATGAATGCACACACAAGAGTTTTAAACAAACATGGCGTTGAAGGGTATAGTGGTCATGAAGTCAAAATGCAAACCTCGCCCCAATGGTAAACTAAGGATAAGGATTTTTGTACCTGTAGAACGGGTTCTAGGGGTCTCAGAGTTTTTGCTCAACCTTAAAGATACGTTGATTGGTATCTATAAGAGAGTTTTCTCTGAGTGTAGTATCTGCGTGACAATTACTTCCGTAATCACCGCTCTACGTCCTAAAAAAAAGGCTTTAAGTGGGGTCAATGTGTTTCTAGGTCCTCCTGGTACAAATCAGTCTCGGAATGCAGTGGCGCAGTTAATCACAACCAGCCAGGCAAATCCCAAGAGTAGACTTGGAAACCAAGATTAGAGGGCCTTCACCGGGAAGACATCCTCCATCCTATCTTATGTTGCACTCAAATCCGGGTATAGGATTTCTCACCACAAGGGGGAATCAAGCCCTTTCCCGATACAGAATAAACAAAATAAACAAATATATATGCAACAAACACATGATATGACACAGAGGTTAGGCAGGACCTCTCTTGTTTGAGGGGGAATTTGGCATCCCTATTTCCTCATTGGGGCTGGACCAGCAACAGGTCAACCATTGGTTTGGATGAAAAACCAAGGTTTTTAACACTTATATCCCCAGCAGAGTCGCCATTTTTCTGTGGTGGTCGTTTTCTTTACCTCCCCGTTTCACTTGGGAGGACGGCACGCTAGACCCTTCACGCGAAATTTGGAAGGAGAATGCGCCCGTGGTGGGATGAATTTTGTTTCAGTTCTTCCTACGATATCACACGAACTTTCTTATTGGTCCTACGAGTAGGAAAGGGAAAAAAAGATCTCAACTAAACCCTAGGAGTTTGCTAAGTGTGGGGATTTCACCTAGACTAGAAATTCTGGAGTCCGGGGGGTCGGTTATACATAGGGAAGTGTTTAAACACCCTACATATCTGTAGTACTCTACAGGAACCTTCTCTGTGTCATTGTGATTGTGTTTGCTGCTAATGATTGGGAAAGTTTCTCCTTTGTGTTAGGAGAGAGAATTGAATTGATTTGAAGAGACAGACAGACAGACAGACTGACTATTTTTGGTATTTTATTAGCTCGCTGAGATTCCTTGTGAACCTCATGCCTACATATCCCTAGTGGAAGTCAGAGCTTAATGTAGTTCGGGGAACTAACTAGGGAAATTAATTGTTTTTGGTGCCTTGCTTGAAGCTCAAGGTTGAAGCTTGGAATTGAATCTCTGTTTACAGTAAAGAGACATGAAATCATCTTTACAGAGAGGTATTTGTACTATTCTACCACAAACATTTAAAGGAGTGACAGAATAACTGAATTCATTTCATTCAAGAGGGGGACCTTACTTGTGTGTGCAAGTATGCCAGTCAGATGCCTCTTAAATGAAAGAAAGATGCTCGTACAAATTAGGGAAAGTGTACAAGTCTGGGGATGTGCCAGAGCATGTCTTTCAAAATCCTAAATGGGAGACTTGATTGAAATTGAAATGAAATGTAATGTTTGTTTGTTTGAATGTGGTAGAGTAGTAAAAATATCTCTCTATAGAGATAAGCTATGTCTGTTTACTATATGAAGGATTTGACTTTAGCTGGCTTGTATGAGGCCCAAGCTTGAGGCTTTTTTGATTGATTAATTAATATTATTGACTCTGGGAGATGACTCCATTGAGGATTAATTACAGGGTATTTTTGTGTTCTGTACAAAGCCTAGAATTGAGGCTGACTCTACTTAGGGAGACTCTATTTATGTGCCTTGTACAAAGCCCAAGGTTGTGGCTGATTGCTGAGGATAATTGAATGAGTGACTCTATTTTATGTGCCTTGTACAAAGCCCAAGGTTGTGGCTGACTCTAGCTAGGGAAAACATTATTTTCTGCCTTGTACAAAGCCCAAGGTTGTGGCAGACTCTTAAATAAACTGAGTATGGATGACTCTATGGGGAAAAGATCCTAGGTGTTAGGAATCTTTGACACATGAAAATATGGTTTATCTGCCTTGTACAAAGCCCAAGGTTGTGGCTACTGAATGATGAAGAACTCACTGGGGAGACTCTATTATCTGCCTTGTACCATGCCCAAGGTTGAGGCTGACTCTTGACAGGGGAGTTTTATTGTTTGGGTGCCTTGTATGAAGCCCAAGGTTGAGGCTAACTGTTTTTGTTGGTTTTGACTCTATTGAGGAGATTTTATTTATTGAAAGACTGTTTTTTCTTTGGAAGCTAACCCTTTCCAGGGATTTTGACTCAGCTGGTGAATTTGTCTGTTAAAAGACTGACTTTATCATGTTTTTGGAGGCTGACCCTTTCCAGGGGTTTTGACTCTTTTGGGGAAATTATCTCCTAAGAGAAATGAATCTTTATTTTTGACATTTATTAATTGACTTTGGAGGCTAACCCTTTCCAGGGTTTTATTGAAAATGAAAGAATGTGTGGAAGCTAACCCTTTCCAGGGATTTTATTAAGATGAAAGAAATGATTTGGAGGCTAACCCTTTCCAGGGGTTTTATTGAAAATGAAAGAATGTGTGGAAGCTAACCCTTTCCAGGGATTTTATTAAGATGAAAGAAATGATTTGGAGGCTAACCCTTTCCAGGGGTTTTTTATTAACATGAAGGAATGTGTGGAAGCTAACCCTTTCCAGGGATTTTATGATTGAAATGGATGGCCGAAAGATTATCTAATGGAGACTTCTTGTTTAAAGCCCAAGATGAAGGCTGACACATGCTGTGGAGAAAATAAACATAGATCCTAGACTCTGCTAAGGAAGATTGATGAAGATAAGGGTGACAGAGACTGTCCATGTCTCTCATTCCAAAAGGTGTACTCAATGCAAAATTGAGACAAACTTAGCTTGTTTAAAGTCTGGTTTAAATTGGAAGGAACTCACCAGGGTAGGCTAAAAGGTGACTAAAGACCTGTTCCTATGTTTATAAGAAACCTGATGGGTCCTTGTATACAAGCTCAAGAGGAAGCTGGAAATGCTTTTAAGAAGCCTGTGGGTCCTTGTACAAAGCCCAAGAGGAGGCTAATCGAGGGTCCTTGTTATAGCACAAGAGAAAGCTATGTAGTTTTGAACTTATTTTGGCTCTAAGCAAATGGGTAAGAGGTTTCACCGGGAATAATTCCTCTTTGGGTGGATGTGTCCTATTATTTGGATTCTAAGGTTTTTACCAAGATGTTTCACCGGGAATAATTCATCTTGGGGGTTTGAACTACAGATCTCTAATTAGGAAAGAGCCTTCACCGGGAAGACATTCTCAATCCTAGGTCATATTCCTATAATATATATATATATATAGTTTAACTGTCCTAAGGTTTATACTCAAACGTAGTTCTAAACTAATATATATGCACAATTTATATTTGACAGTAATTTAAATAAAGACTGTAAATTGAAAGCTTGTAAAGCCTAACCTGGATGGAGTGGAGGCCTTTGAAGAAGTATGTACAGAGCCTCACCAGTAATTGGTGGATAACAAATGAATATATATATGATAAACAGTTAATGGTTTTTTTGAAAACAGAAGAAGTGAAGATGGACAAAGGTCACATAGGTATCTGAAGAGTTTCACCGGGAATAATGCCCTTCAAATACCAGAAGAATGTTTTGAAAACAGAAAGAAGATTTTGAAAATACAGTTTTGAAAACAAACTAAGAAGAGAAGGTTTTTGGGACTTACACTCTATTAGAGGCCCAGTACTTTACAGTACTGGTTATGAAAGCAATTTGAAAATGATTTGAAATGATACAAGGTTTTGTTGTTTGAAAACCTTAATCATTTGATTTATTCGGAGATTGAAAACAGTTTTGAAATTTGACAAAAAGTCAACTTAATTAAGGTAAAGATGAAGATCTATGCCTAATTAAGACCTAAACAATTAGGGTTTTATCATAAACTTTATTTGCTATAGTTCTAGCAAGTTCACCTGCACCAACAGGGTTATCTGCGAGCGTTATCGCAGAATTTACCTGTACCACCGTGGTTATCTGCGAGTGTTATCGCAGAATTTACCTGTACCATTTTAGGCTAATTTGCTATGTTCATAGCAACTTCGCCTGCACCAAAGGAATTACTTGCCATGGTTCTGACAAGTGTACCTGCATAAGAGTGATCGCCTGCTATAGTTCTAGCGAACTTATCTGCATGAAAAAGATTCACCTGTTTTGGAGACTCACGACTATAGGGTCGGAGAAAATACACCTTTCACAACACGAGGGTTGGAGACTAGGCTTTTGTAGTGTGATTTGGATTTTGATGTAATAGTCAGACGGGAACTGACTACCAGACGGGAACTGGATTTAATGATTTTCCAGGGCGAGAACTGGACTTTGAACTGGTTTGGATTGCCAATAAAAATTGGGCTTTTGTGATATGTATATGCTAATGCGTATGCATGTATGCATGTATGCTAATGCTGATGCAATCCCATGGTTTTATCTCCTCAAACCCATTGAACTTGTTTATTCCATGCTTGCACTTATACCCTGACTATGCTTATGCTGGCTTTGTAATGTTTATGTATGCTTATGCTTATGCGTATGTTTGGTTGACGTAATGAGTGGAACGAAGTAATGTCTTCTGTAAGATTACCTGAAAAGGTCTTTTTGGAATGGAAGTGAATGTTTGTCTTAAAGAAGACTATCTGAAATGATTTATCGAAATGGTAGCAATTTGTCTTAGAGAAAACCACCTGTAAAGGCTCTTAGAGTAGATAGAAATTTGTCTTAAAGAAGATCGCCTGAAAAGTTCTTAGCAAGGAATGAAGAATGTCTTTAAAGACGACTACCTGAAAAGGTTGAAAGATGTCTTAAAGAAGACTACCTGAAGAGGTTCTTGAGAGGGATGACGAATTGTTTTGTTTTTTTTTTTGAAAGGGACTACCTGAAAAGGTGCTTAGGACAAGAATGTCTCGAAGAAGGCTACCTGAAAAGGTGCTTAGAAAAGTAATGTCTTAAAGAAGACTACCTGAAAAGGAACTTAGAAAGAAGGGAACGTCTTGAAAAAGACTACCTGAAAAGGAACTTAGAAAAGTAACGTCTTGAAGAAGACTACCTGAAAAGGTATTTAGAAAAAGAATGTCTTGAAGAAGACTACCTCAAAAGGTACTTAGAAAAAGAATGTCCTGAAGAAGACTACCTGAAAAGGTACTTAGAAAAAAGAAATGTCTTGAAAAAGGACTACCTAAAGAGGTTCTTGGAAATGGTGATAATTTGTCTTGTATAAGACAGCTTGAGGAAACTCCTAGAAAGGATCGTGAGATTCGTCTTAAAGAAGACCACATAAAGAGTTACGGTGTAATGTATCAACCAATGTATGTAATGCGTGATTTGTATGTATTTGTGTGATGCTCCAATGGTAGGTTATTAATAACCAAAGCGTATATAGTTCGCTGGAGTAGCAGGTCTGTTTGCTAGGATGGGGTGTGATGCTAGCGCGATTTCCTAATACATGTTTTGTTTGAGCTCGGAAGATCGTAGTTAGGAGAAAGATTTGTTCGATGTTGTAAAGTGCGAGAACGCCTTTTTCCTTTTGTTGTGTGTCTTGCGGATTTGATATCCATTGCCCCAGTATTTTCATGGAGAAAGATGCTTATGAAGGAAGTGCCCCAGGGAATAGCCTTGTCATATGCTTCGATGTTTAGATTGAAGGGTGTGCCCCTGATCTCCAGGTCATGGAAGGTTATCCATAGTGTTCTATCCTTTGAATTTGAATTCTTCCCACGTCTGACATGCCCCTGTTTGAGATTGCTTTGAGATGTGCCCCAAGTCGATTGAACCTTAGGAAGACTGCCCCTAGTTAATAGGATGTTCGATTGTATGCCCCTGTGCTCCTTGAAATTTTTGCCCCTGTTTAGGAGAACCCCCTAGATGTGGTTCCCCCGACTCCAGGGTCTTTATTAGAAATGATCACATTTGATTAACCCATTTCGAGATTTCCTCGATGCTAAGTGTATACTCGTAGATGGTGTTGTACTTTTTGAGAAGTAGCTCCAATGGAATGCGTATGCAAGTTTTGAAATCGAAGTCCGTTATGAATTAGGACTGGATGGTTTTGAAAAGAATGCTTGAAGAAGCATAGTGATTAGAAGTAGTTTTAACAAACATAGGAGTCAGTATAACAAATTCCTGCTTAATATGCTTTCGTAGTTAACCTTGCCTCAATTAGGACTTTTAAATGTTGTAACTTGGCCTGGTTCATGTTTTAAGAAACAATGGATATAAGGCTCAAAATTTTATTTATCCCACCCCTTTCTCCTTGATGTTCTCCAGATCCTAAAAATTCGCCTAATCCAATGGATGTGCTTTGTTTGCAAGAGAATCGTTTCAGTTTCGATGTTGAGCAGAAGCCTTAGTAGAGATCCAAACTTTGATGACATATGTTGTAAAGATCCAAGCATTGATGTGAAGCTTTGATGGTTTAGCAGTCACAAGATTATCCTTTGTATTTCGCCTTTGTTTTTATCCCTTATTTTTGTATGAGCTAATTCTTTTGAATTTGACCCATCGGGATGCCCCAATTTTGCCTAAGCCTTTTTGTTTCCTTTTATGGAATTTTCATTTTGACTTAGCGGGCGTTTTTTATTCTTGAAAGCTCCTTTTGAGATTGATTCTTGGATATTGCATGTTGTGACTGCTATGTTGATTTTGATTTGTAAGCTTCGCCTTTGATACTTCCTCGATCTTGAATGATGTAATGAGGAAGAAGGTGTTGTAAATGTTACCTCCATTGCTTCCTCAATCTTGGATGAATGCGAGGAAGAAGATATGCTTGAACCTTATGCTTGGATTGACTGATTCTCTTGGCAACCAAAATACATCATTGAATTAGTTGACATCTACCCTGCCCCTGGTTAAAATCAAGGTTCTTTTGAAAAGTAGAAACAAACTCCAACTCCTGGCTCGAGGGGGTAACGAGGGATTAACATCCTTATATCTCCACTGTTTGGGAATGGAAACAATGCCTGTACATCCTCGGCTTGGTCTTACCTTGAAAGCATACGTTTAGCTGGACTTAGTCATTTGTATTCGTCATTCTTCCTCAAGTTTGTTAATAACCCCAAAAATAGGAGTGTGTGACTGGAAAGTCATAGTAGTGAGTGAATGAAATGAATGAATTGATTCCAAAACCTGCATGGTCATCCCATTAGAATTGCTAATCCGAAGGTGTAATACGGTGAACTGACTTTTTATATTAATCGGAATGTCGCGGTAAGCAAGAGTCGCCACCGACTTTTATTTTATCCAATTTTAGGAAAGGCTAAAAGAACAGGAAAATACCTTTTTAAAAGATTTTGAGTTCGGGGGGTAAGTTATGCAAAGGGAAGGTGTAAGGCACCCTTTGCATCCGTAGTTATCTACGGGCTCTTAATTGCTTAGCTCACTTTTACTTGTTTGAATTGTTTGAAAAATGGTGTGTGAATAGTAAAAACTTTGTTCAAGGACTTTAGCTCGTAAATAAGCGTAGCCTTGTTTTGAAAGTATTTGAAATTGAGTTGGAAAAGTATTTTTGATTTGAATTTGAAAAGAGCGAGCAATTAGTAGCAACTACCCTAAGTTTGAAAATTCGTTCTTTTAGCTTTTCGAGGCGAAAGGATCTATCCATGCCATAAAGGGCAGGAAGTCTTTCAATTGGATGTTTAAGGGTCATCGAGTAATCGTTCGCCATAAGACTGTCCCATGCCATAAAGAGGGCAGGTAGTCTAAGGGAAGGATATAATAGTCATTAATCTTTTTAGGCATCATGCGAGGATACCTTAGCAATTGGACAATCATCTTATAAGGCAACATCGAGGGACAGACTTGATGATAATGAACTGAGGGCAACGTTTGTTTTGCTTAGGTATCCTCGGAATCGAGGGGCTTTGACTATTTAGTACAATTAAAGGCAACAAGGCAACAGGCAACAAAGGCAACCAGAGGGATTACCCCAAAGGTGTGTGGGTGCAACAATCACGTGGTTAACTTCGATTACATTTATCTTGTATAGTTAGTGATCTAACGTTTGATTAATTAGTCTTGTCACTCCCTATATTACTAACCACGCAGTAAAATAAATATGACAGATTAAGTGCCTTCAAGGCCAAACAATACAACCAGGAAACAGATTAAGTGCCTTCAAGGCCAAACAATACAACCAGGAAACAGTTACATAATAGTGGGGGAAGGGAATAAGAAACCAGCGGATCCCTTAAAAGGGTTTGACATAAGTAATAATAAACGAAGAAAAATATCAAGGTTAAGGTTTAGGGTTACCAATATCCGTAGCTTTGGTAACTCGACAAACCTTTAGCTTCGATTAATGAAGGTTGATGGGCAGAGTTTTGCCTTGAGCATGAGAAGCATTGACCCTGACCATTTGGAGAATTGACAAAGGAAAAGAAAGCAGTGAGTGTAGGAGAGATTCATGGGCATTTGAAAATAGATCCTAACTGGCAAAATAAAAATTAAAATAATATTAAAACGAAATAAATAAATAACAAAGGTTTAGAAACTTAGCTTCTTGATTGGCATGGCGCGTAGTCGGAAGAATCTTGATTAACCCTGAAAATTTGAACAACAACTGAAAAAGGTTAGTGTATGAATGATCTACAAATCCTAATCCTAAAAAGGTTTATGAACCCTGAAAGGTTTTCAAACCCAAGAAAACTTATTGTGACCCACAAGGTTTGTGAAGGCTAAAGATGTATTAATGGATAACACCTACCAGTAACCCTAAGGCTATTAGTGTTTATAAAATAATTATATAAAACAAATTTATTATATTACCTTATGGAAAAAAATAAAATAAAAATAAAAATAATTATGATAATAAAATAAAGAAAAATATGAAAGTTAAAAAAAAGGTAATTGTATAATTAAAATTTACTATAAAGATTAATTCATAAAATATAAAAGAATTGTAATAAAATAAAATAAAATAAAAAAGAGTTAAAATAAAAAGAAACTTAGCTCTGCTTGAGTGTGGTGCAGGGTTGAGTGTCCATGGTGGAGGCTCGTGCGCTGGGACCCTCAGATCTGGCTTTGGGATGATCCAACGGCTGATGGATGAAGGCGTATCGTGGACGCGCATGAGCTGGGCACGTGGGATCTGAAAACAAATCAATTCAATAAAATACATGTGAACCTGGGGATCGAACCCAGGTGACTTCAGTAAACACCTTTCGCCCACTACCATATGTACTGCGTCTTGCTAGTTGTCTGTACTATGCGTTCAAATGATTAAATAGGCGATCCAATCTTAATTAATTAGTTAGCCAATAAATCTCAGCGTGGGGCCCATGGACTGCTGACCGGCGAATCATGGCAAGAGAGAGACCACTGACTTTTTGACTGGCAAATGCATGCATGCCACGCGCGGAGGGAGAGATTGTGAGACTCGACTGACGAATGGAGGACTGCCACTTGTATCGTCTTCTTCCTCAAACCTGGGCTGAGTTTTCCTGCGGATTCTACCATGACTTTTGCTGCGATTTTTGTTGCGGAAAAACCTTCGAATTTATGCATTCACGTATCCTGCAAGAATCAATTCAAACAAAAGAAAGAAAAGTCCAGATCTACTAAAACGACCCTTGCGAACCCAATGGAGTCCTTCGCTTGACCTGAAAACACGCGCAATTATGAAAACGAAAGCGAAGCTTTCGTGAGCCCTAGCCATGGTGTTCAGAGTTTCTTACGTTAAAGCTTTCAAACGATGGACAAAACCTGTTCTAATGAGTGTCAGGAGTACATTAGTGAAGTTAGTTTGAAATAAAACGCAATAGAAATCGTAATTAGAAGATCACAAGTATGATGCAATATGGACTCGTGATGTGTATGATTCAAGGAACTTTAGCCATGGATAATGAACAATTCTCACCCTAATGTACCTCAGGATCGTGAATATATGATTGTCAACGCTTGGGGACGGCTGAAACTTATGATGATAGCTTTCCTCAAAGTTTGAGTTTCTTGAAGATTTCTCTAGGGTTTTTCGTGGCCGCCCTCTCTTGATTCTCCTCCCCTAATGCTGAATGAGTATGTGTATATATATGTGAAATAATTAGGTCAAAAATAAGGGAAAGAAATCACATATTTGATTGGAAAATTTTTACTTTGATTCATGCATTAACTCTTTCTAAATTTGGCCAAATATGATTTCAATCTTTGCAAACTTGGGGAGCGCGAAATTCACTCAAATATATGGCTTAAATGATGATTGAATCTGATTGGAAAAATTAATCTTTGATTTGAAACTATTTATTTCATATTTTATGTGATTTATTAATGTTTAAATGAATAAAAATTCAAATAAATAAAAATAAATATCATAAAAATAAAATAATAGGTTTAAGGGTTATTATATGGGCCCTTGTCAAGTTTGAGATGGAAATTTTAGGCCCATTTAGTCAAAAACTCAAAATTCATCACTTCGCCTTTTGTGTATTTCCTCAAAATCGCCCAACTTATGCAAACCATAACTCCTTCAACTTTCAAGGTATTGAAGTGTTTTGAGTTTTTTAAGAAGCTTAGAATGTCCTCTAAAGGATGCTTTTCGTTTCATCTCGATTAAATATTCCATGCTCAAGTTATGAGCTTTGACCCAAAATGTGTTTTCGTTGACCTTTTCGGAGGACCTGTAATGTATTAGCTTGTATCTCTTAAATGGTGCATTTTTTGACTTTGAGCCCAACATCAAAGTTGTAGAGAATGAAATTTCCTTGGGAATAGGCTCTGGTTGGAGAATTTTTGATGTTCCATGTGAAGGTTATGGCCAGTCAAAGTTCGGTTGACTTTTCCTTAAAAACCCTAATTTAGAAACTCAGGTTCTTGGTGACTCTGGAGCTTTCCTTGATGAATCATGATCAATACTTGATCAAATGATGAATTATACTCCATAATGAGGATGTTGACCAAAAATTAGAAGTTTTGACTGTGGTTTGACCATAGTTTGACTTTTAGGTCAACTAGTCGATTATTGATCGTTCGGGCCAACGAGTGAGCAATCTTATGAAGCAGAGCTTAAAACTTGGCATAGAGGTTCTTTAAATCACATGAGGGACCATGGAGTCCATTTGAAGTATCAGAAGTTGATTTTCTCTTGAAGAGACACAAAACCCTAGTTTTGGTCCTTATTGCTTAGGAGAGTGTGCATCCACTTAGGTCTTGAGCTATTGATTCTTGGATGAGCTTGAGCATATAAAATATGGTAGGCAAATTTTGGGGTATGACAGCTGCCCCTGTTCAATTATCTTAAACCTGAAGATGTAGAGTGGTCTGTATGCCAATCGGTATCTGAAGGTGGAAGATGATTGAACACTAGAATACCAAGAAATTTGCCCTAGCTGGAGTAGGGGCTTTTGTCGGAGATGGGCTTGTAGATGCCATCTGGTAGTTGTTGGAGTATGGATTGTTGCAAAATTTCTGCTTTTGTTGTCTTCCCTTTTTTTGAATGTTGAGGAACCGTCAAAGGTATCGACTCAAATCTGTGTTGGGTTATTTAAGGAACCGTCAAAGGTATCGACTTAAATTTGAAGCATATTGTTGAGGCACCGTCAAAGGTATCGACTCAGATATGCAGGTAGGTTGTATAAGGAACCGTCAAAGGTGTCGACTTATATCTGAGGTGTGTTGTTAAGGAACCGTCAAAGGTGTCGACTTAACTCTTGATGTGGGTTGTTAAGGAACCGTCAAAGGTGTCGACTTAACTTTGAAGCATATCATTGAGGCACCGTCAAAGGTATCGACTCAGATATGCAGATAGATTGTATAAGGAATCGTCAAAGGTGTCGACTTATATCTGAAGTGTGTTGTTAAGGAACCGTCAAAGGTGTCGACTTAACTCTTGATGTATTAAGGAACCGTCAAAGGTGTCGACTTAATACTTGAGAATAGATTGTTAAGGAACCGTCAAAGGTGTCGACTTAACTCCTGAAAAGTAGAGGTTAGTTTTCTTATGTCATGATGCATGTAATGTGTTTATGTGACGGGATTCTCAAAATAAATGAGAACGATGCATTATGTATTATGTATGAATATGTATGTACTTGTATGAGTATGTTTATGAAATGTGATATGTGAGTATGATTTATGTTGTCTTGATTGAGAAAATAAATCTCTGTATTATTGTGATTTTGACGTTTGATCTTGTCTCGAAGATGCTCAGCTGGGGATTTATGGTTTCTGCTTGGGGATGATCAGTAACTTGATGTTCCCTGATTGGGGATTAGAGATATTAATAAACCATGTTGGAGAAGAGCAAAGTGTTGGAGAACCGGTAGTGCTGAAGATGTAAACTCTGTTGGGGAACCATGTCTTTGTCGGGAGTGTTTAAAGATATCTTCTTAATGATTACTCTGTGGGGAGGTGGTTTTGTGAACCTGGCTCTGTGGGGAGACATGGGTGTCTTGAAAGTTGCCCCTAGTATCATAGTAACTTACTACTTGATTCAGGACACGCCACTGAGTATTGATCGAGATGTTGAATTTGGACTTGCATAGATTTTCCCCAGTTAGCAGGAACTTTGGAAAGATTCGCCTCGCGAGGACTTTATGAGATGTTTACTACGGGCGACATGCCCCTAGTAATCATAGGCCAAAGACATTATCCCATGTTGGCTGGGAAGTAGTTTCAGATCTATTTGGATGCATGGCCCTGGTTGCTTTTTGGCATCCTTGAGAGATTTCTCAAAATATCGACTTGATTGCCCCAGATTGATCGAGAAATGGTTTGAACCCCACTTGGGATGTATGCCTTTGATTGTTTGGCATTTGAGAGATTCTTTGAATCTTGACCTGATTGCCCCTGATTGATTGGCTTTTTTGAGAGATTCTTGGAATCCTGACTTGACTT
This sequence comes from Vicia villosa, assembly GCF_029867415.1. Classification (NCBI taxonomy): domain Eukaryota; kingdom Viridiplantae; phylum Streptophyta; class Magnoliopsida; order Fabales; family Fabaceae; genus Vicia; species Vicia villosa. The sequence continues at coordinate 215,671,279 of NC_081180.1, read as the reverse complement.
CCCTAGATTGATTGAGTGAAGCGTGCCATGCCCCTTGTATACGTAGGAGACATTGCTTCTCGGAGTAATCTTGTCTATCGGGATAACTTCTAGTCATTTAGTTGTACCCTGTGCAAATTCTTTCTGATGCTAACATTTGAAATTATGTAGCAGAATATGTTTAATAATGAATTCATGAGATGCAATGCATATGTTTGTCTTGAGTTTTCGAAAAAACATTAAATAAGAGATGTGAGAGCGTGATATTTGTAAAAACATGATATTTGTAACAACGTGATGTTTGTAAAAACGGAACATCAACTCAGCATTTTTGGTAAACCTTAAGGAGTCAGGATACCTTTGTTGTGACAGTATGCTTTCGAACTAACCATGCTTCAGTTAGGACTTTCGAGGGTTGTAACGTGGCTTGGTTCACGGTTTAAGAAACAAAGGATAATGGCTCAAAATTTGATTGTACCCACCCCTCTTCGTGATGATCTTCAGTCCTAACCTCAGTTAATTCGACTTATGCATTCAGGTTCCAAGAGACTTTTGGATTTGCACCTTTGATAATGATGATGGTTCACAAGCAGAGAGAACTTTTGAGATGGCAGTCACTTCTTCCTTTTGGTAGTCGCAACTTTGAGTTGTTCAAGAATTTATTGACTTCTTTTTTCATCGTTTTGATATCCCTAACTTTTGCCTGAACTGTCTCTTTTGAGCTTACAGTCAGCGGGACGCCTTGATTTTTGCCTAAGTCTTCTTTTTGATTTTTGACTTAGCAGGCTTTTCTTTGTATATATGTTTTTTCCATTTTTTTCTTTTTTTGAAAGATATTGACTGCCTTGTTTGATGATTGATGAACCGTCATTGTCTTTTGATTGACATCTCCAACACTTCTTTGATGTGTGCGGATGAACGCTTGCGATTGAAACCTTTGTTGAAAGGTGTACTGAATGATTCTCTTAAAACAGAATGCACAGCCAAATTAACTGAGAACTACCCTGCCCCAGGTTATGATCAAGGGTTTTAGTATAAAAAAGAAACTTCTCCTTTTTAGGCTCAAAGGGGTTGACGAGGGATTAACATCCTTATATCTCCAGTGTTTAGGAATTGAAACAATGCCTGTACATCGTCAGCATGGTCCGTTCAAAAGCATACTGTATGAGGTTGAGGTATCATTTTCGTCATCCTCCCTCAAAAAGGCTTACAGCTTTAGCAGGAATTGAGTATCATAAAACATATGCAAAGTAAATACATAATTTAAAATGAGTGATAGCGAAATAAATTACTCAAGACAAACATATGCAGTGCACTGATGATGATTATTAAAACAGATAATGTCTATCATAAGTCGAATGTTTAAACAAACAAAAAAAGAAATTGCAAATGAAAGTAGATCTAATGATCCAAAAGTTCGTCCGTCTAGACGTCAATCAGTCTTGTCATGACTAGGCATAGGAGCGGTGATCACCACAGGAGTTTTCAGGAGGGTTGGATTTGATTTCTCCGTCGTTGATCAGATCTTGAATCTTATTCCTCAATGTCCAGCAATTGTTTTTGTAATGTCCGGGAATGTTGGAATGATACGCGCACCTCGCATTGAGTTTATAGCCATGAGTGGAGGTGTTAGCATTCTTAGGAGGGTCCCTCAGAGTAATCAATTCGATCTTCAATGGATGTTGTAATGCTTGAGCCAATGACATATTGATCTCGGTGAATTGACGCTTAGGTACGTCTGGCTTTCTTCGTTGTTGTGGAACTTGGTGTAGAGATTCAGAGTATCCGGGGTTCGAGCTTCCGGAATGTGTATCTGATTGAGAAGACCAGAACGGGTCATGCTTTAGACCATATCTGTAGAGGAGTGTCAGAACGAGTCATACATTAGACCATATCTGAGGAGGAATATCAGAACGAGCCATACATTAGACTATATCTGTTGAGGAATAGCAGAACGAGTCGTACGTTAGACTATATCTGTTGGAATGTCAGAACGAGTCATACATTGGACTATATCTGTTGAAGGATATCAGAACGAGTTATTCATTAAACCATATCTGAAGGGGAATGTCAGAACGAGTCATACATTAGACCATATCTGATGAATAATGCCAGAACGAGTCATACATTAGACCATATCTGACTGAAGATACCGGAACGGGTCATACATTGGACCATATCTGATAGGGAATACCGGAACGGGTCGTACATTAGACCATATCTGATAGAGAATGCTTGCTTGTTAGAGTTGATGAGTTATTTGACGAAGTTTTGGAAAAAGGCTTGTCAGAATGAATCTCCAACTCGATTATATCTGAGAGGAATGATTGTCGAGGCGGAACCTGAAAACAAAGTATGCAATGTCATGAATGAAAATGCAATGTTTTCAAGGATCTTTAGGAGTTAAGTTAGCAACATTGGAAAGTGATTGGGTTGCATATTTGTTTGAAGAATTCTGACTCTTGTCTTTGAACATCCTTCTTTGAGAATCAAGCTCACCATATCGAGTGGGTCATCGCCTCTGATTCGGGATACTTCTGAATTTGGAGGTACATGGCCAGAGGAAAGTAAATCCTCTTGCCCCTTGTTAGGTGCTAAACCTTTGAATCGACATGTATGTGGCTAGAGGAAAATAAATCCTCTTGCCCCTTGATAGGATTTTAGTCCTTGATAAGAGTACCTGAAATTGTGCGCCCTAAATCCCTAAGATCCTTGAAAGGGTTAGTTAACATGCTATGTTATGATGTCATGATGTAATGCGAGTGCGATGCAATGCATTAAGTGAAGCATAAGGTCATAAGGACGAGATGTCCTACAGGCAAATCCTGCAAGGAAATAAAAGGTTAAAGAATAAGGTAATGAGGACGAAATGTCCTACCAGCAAATCCTGCAAGGAAATGGAAAGGTTAGAGCATAAGGTAATGAGGACAAAATGTCCTACAAGCAAATCCTGCAAGGAAATGGAAAGGTTAGATAACAAACAAGTCACACAAGAGTCCTTAAGTTTAAAGGCTTGCATGGAGTATGACCGGGTAACTACCCTTCCCCAAAGGTACTTCTAAGGATAAGGATGATATCAGCAACGGGTTCTACCAAGTTACTCAGAATTGTCAGCCCCTCCAAAGCACCCTCGAACATGGTACATGCATACCACGCAATGATACTTTAGGAAGAAACCTATCTGAGCTGTAGTATCGGGTAGCGACCATAACTTGACATGCACCAAGAATAGCCCTCCCACTACGTTCCTAAAAGTCAAGATGGGTTAAAGGTGACTAAAGGTCATTGAGCTCCGACGCACCCAAAGATACATGCGTAAACCTCTCTCATGCAAAAGAGGTACACAATAACCAGTGGAGGCCTAACTCAAGCGCGGACTTCATTTTGACCAATCCCAAGCATGCACAAGGGAGGTCTCCATGACTATGTCGCTCCTATCTTAAGGTGCACTCGAATCCGGGTATAGGATTCATCTTCCCTTCAATACCCAAAACAAACTTGAAGAATAAAGCAAGCAAACAAACAATTAAAGTGATCCTAAACTTTAAGGTAACCCCTCTTTTATTCGAAAGCATCCCCAGCAGAGTCGCCAGTTCTGTAATACGGTGAACTGACTTTTTATATTAATCGGAATGTCGCGGTAAGCAAGAGTCGCCACCGACTTTTATTTTATCCAATTTTAGGAAAGGCTAAAAGAACAGGAAAATACCTTTTTAAAAGATTTTGAGTTCGGGGGGTAAGTTATGCAAAGGGAAGGTGTAAGGCACCCTTTGCATCCGTAGTTATCTACGGGCTCTTAATTGCTTAGCTCACTTTTACTTGTTTGAATTGTTTGAAAAATGGTGTGTGAATAGTAAAAACTTTGTTCAAGGACTTTAGCTCGTAAATAAGCGTAGCCTTGTTTTGAAAGTATTTGAAATTGAGTTGGAAAAGTATTTTTGATTTGAATTTGAAAAGAGCGAGCAATTAGTAGCAACTACCCTAAGTTTGAAAATTCGTTCTTTTAGCTTTTCGAGGCGAAAGGATCTATCCATGCCATAAAGGGCAGGAAGTCTTTCAATTGGATGTTTAAGGGTCATCGAGTAATCGTTCGCCATAAGACTGTCCCATGCCATAAAGAGGGCAGGTAGTCTAAGGGAAGGATATAATAGTCATTAATCTTTTTAGGCATCATGCGAGGATACCTTAGCAATTGGACAATCATCTTATAAGGCAACATCGAGGGACAGACTTGATGATAATGAACTGAGGGCAACGTTTGTTTTGCTTAGGTATCCTCGGAATCGAGGGGCTTTGACTATTTAGTACAATTAAAGGCAACAAGGCAACAGGCAACAAAGGCAACAAGAGGGATTACCCCAAAGGTGTGTGGGTGCAACAATCACGTGGTTAACTTCGATTACATTTATCTTGTATAGTTAGTGATCTAACGTTTGATTAATTAGTCTTGTCACTCCCTATATTACTAACCACGCAGTAAAATAAATATGACAGATTAAGTGCCTTCAAGGCCAAACAATACAACCAGGAAACAGATTAAGTGCCTTCAAGGCCAAACAATACAACCAGGAAACAGTTACATAATAGTGGGGGAAGGGAATAAGAAACCAGCGGATCCCTTAAAAGGGTTTGACATAAGTAATAATAAACGAAGAAAAATATCAAGGTTAAGGTTTAGGGTTACCAATATCCGTAGCTTTGGTAACTCGACAAACCTTTAGCTTCGATTAATGAAGGTTGATGGGCAGAGTTTTGCCTTGAGCATGAGAAGCATTGACCCTGACCATTTGGAGAATTGACAAAGGAAAAGAAAGCAGTGAGTGTAGGAGAGATTCATGGGCATTTGAAAATAGATCCTAACTGGCAAAATAAAAATTAAAATAATATTAAAACGAAATAAATAAATAACAAAGGTTTAGAAACTTAGCTTCTTGATTGGCATGGCGCGTAGTCGGAAGAATCTTGATTAACCCTGAAAATTTGAACAACAACTGAAAAAGGTTAGTGTATGAATGATCTACAAATCCTAATCCTAAAAAGGTTTATGAACCCTGAAAGGTTTTCAAACCCAAGAAAACTTATTGTGACCCACAAGGTTTGTGAAGGCTAAAGATGTATTAATGGATAACACCTACCAGTAACCCTAAGGCTATTAGTGTTTATAAAATAATTATATAAAACAAATTTATTATATTACCTTATGGAAAAAAATAAAATAAAAATAAAAATAATTATGATAATAAAATAAAGAAAAATATGAAAGTTAAAAAAAAGGTAATTGTATAATTAAAATTTACTATAAAGATTAATTCATAAAATATAAAAGAATTGTAATAAAATAAAATAAAATAAAAAAGAGTTAAAATAAAAAGAAACTTAGCTCTGCTTGAGTGTGGTGCAGGGTTGAGTGTCCATGGTGGAGGCTCGTGCGCTGGGACCCTCAGATCTGGCTTTGGGATGATCCAACGGCTGATGGATGAAGGCGTATCGTGGACGCGCATGAGCTGGGCACGTGGGATCTGAAAACAAATCAATTCAATAAAATACATGTGAACCTGGGGATCGAACCCAGGTGACTTCAGTAAACACCTTTCGCCCACTACCATATGTACTGCGTCTTGCTAGTTGTCTGTACTATGCGTTCAAATGATTAAATAGGCGATCCAATCTTAATTAATTAGTTAGCCAATAAATCTCAGCGTGGGGCCCATGGACTGCTGACCGGCGAATCATGGCAAGAGAGAGACCACTGACTTTTTGACTGGCAAATGCATGCATGCCACGCGCGGAGGGAGAGATTGTGAGACTCGACTGACGAATGGAGGACTGCCACTTGTATCGTCTTCTTCCTCAAACCTGGGCTGAGTTTTCCTGCGGATTCTACCATGACTTTTGCTGCGATTTTTGTTGCGGAAAAACCTTCGAATTTATGCATTCACGTATCCTGCAAGAATCAATTCAAACAAAAGAAAGAAAAGTCCAGATCTACTAAAACGACCCTTGCGAACCCAATGGAGTCCTTCGCTTGACCTGAAAACACGCGCAATTATGAAAACGAAAGCGAAGCTTTCGTGAGCCCTAGCCATGGTGTTCAGAGTTTCTTACGTTAAAGCTTTCAAACGATGGACAAAACCTGTTCTAATGAGTGTCAGGAGTACATTAGTGAAGTTAGTTTGAAATAAAACGCAATAGAAATCGTAATTAGAAGATCACAAGTATGATGCAATATGGACTCGTGATGTGTATGATTCAAGGAACTTTAGCCATGGATAATGAACAATTCTCACCCTACTGTACCTCAGGATCGTGAATATATGATTGTCAACGCTTGGGGACGGCTGAAACTTATGATGATAGCTTTCCTCAAAGTTTGAGTTTCTTGAAGATTTCTCTAGGGTTTTTCGTGGCAGCCCTCTCTTGATTCTCCTCCCCTAATGCTGAATGAGTATGTGTATATATATGTGAAATAATTAGGTCAAAAATAAGGGAAAGAAATCACATATTTGATTGGAAAATTTTTACTTTGATTCATGCATTAACTCTTTCTAAATTTGGCCAAATATGATTTCAATCTTTGCAAACTTGGGGAGCGCGAAATTCACTCAAATATATGGCTTAAATGATGATTGAATCTGATTGGAAAAATTAATCTTTGATTTGAAACTATTTATTTCATATTTTATGTGATTTATTAATGTTTAAATGAATAAAAATTCAAATAAATAAAAATAAATATCATAAAAATAAAATAATAGGTTTAAGGGTTATTATATGGGCCCTTGTCAAGTTTGAGATGGAAATTTTAGGCCCATTTAGTCAAAAACTCAAAATTCATCACTTCGCCTTTTGTGTATTTCCTCAAAATCGCCCAACTTATGCAAACCATAACTCCTTCAACTTTCAAGGTATGGAAGTGTTTTGAGTTTTTTAAGAAGCTTAGAATGTCCTCTAAAGGATGCTTTTCGTTTCATCTCGATTAAATATTCCATGCTCAAGTTATGAGCTTTGACCCAAAATGTGTTTTCGTTGACCTTTTCGGAGGACCTGTAATGTATTAGCTTGTATCTCTTAAATGGTGCATTTTTTGACTTTGAGCCCAACATCAAAGTTGTAGAGAATGAAATTTCCTTGGGAATAGGCTCTGGTTGGAGAATTTTTGATGTTCCATGTGAAGGTTATGGCCAGTCAAAGTTCGGTTGACTTTTCCTTAAAAACCCTAATTTAGAAACTCAGGTTCTTGGTGATTCTGGAGCTTTCCTTGATGAATCATGATCAATACTTGATCAAATGATGAATTATACTCCATAATGAGGATGTTGACCAAAAATTAGAAGTTTTGACTGTGGTTTGACCATAGTTTGACTTTTAGGTCAACTAGTCGATTATTGATCGTTCGGGCCAACGAGTGAGCAATCTTATGAAGCAGAGCTTAAAACTTGGCATAGAGGTTCTTTAAATCACATGAGGGACCATGGAGTCCATTTGAAGTATCAGAAGTTGATTTTCTCTTGAAGAGACACAAAACCCTAGTTTTGGTCCTTATTGCTTAGGAGAGTGTGCATCCACTTAGGTCTTGAGCTATTGATTCTTGGATGAGCTTGAGCATATAAAATATGGTAGGCAAATTTTGGGGTATGACAGAAGGTACAGCTTTTATCCTGAGCGACACTTAGCGATTGTAGAGTTGAAATTGTGAGCACGGTAAACACCTATTGATCCTAGGGATAATCTCCTTTGTAGATCCACTGACCTTGTTTCACTCCTTAGATTCTTAAACTTGTAGAAGTGAGGGCAACCTCGAATTTCTTTGGACATGTCAAACCTGGCGGGAATAAATCGTTAGCGGTGGGTTTTCGTCGTATCGGAACTTCATGAGTTTCCTTTGACTGAACCTCTTTTGCTTTTCCTAAGGATAGTATCACCTATGACCCTTTTTTCTTGGTGTGGGGCTGACATATGTCGAATTCCCTCCATCGTAGTTATGCCTCTTTGTTCAGGATATTGCCCCAGTTGGACTAATCCTTGCCCCCAGGTTATCGTAGAGCGTCCTCGAAAGTTTGATATGTTCTAAGATGAACCCCTTTATAACTAGATACATCTTGAGTGTATCTATGAGGGAACTCTTTGTAGAACTAATCCTTGCTCGATGACAACCTTCATTGTATTCATAATCCTGTTATGACAAGGCATGGACATGCGGCTGGCATGGCGAAAGGCATCTTTTTTCCTTTAGCAAGACTAAGATCTTTTATTCTCCTTGCTCCGTAGTCTATGATCCTTTGATTTTTGGGATTTTCGGGAAACCGGCTAGCATGGTTGGTATGGATGCGGGCGAAGATGCAAATGTAAATGCATGAATGCATGAAAATGCAAATGTACGCGTACGCGAGAGACTCCTTATATTGTAACTCCGTGTATGCAATGCAGACGAGTGACATGTAATCCTAGGGATAGCCTTAGAGGCGACATTAGACCCTCTTGGAATCTTTGCAGGATAAATGTTATGACACGCCAATGGAAATCCTTTGGATTCGAGAGTATGCAGAAGATAGAGGCTAGTGACTGTTCAAGACAGTCACTCAATCTCATGGCCATCGAGAGGCCAATCAACGTGTACCAATGAATTTGTCCCTCGTGGGAAAGTTCTCTATGCGGAACACAACATATCTAAGGACGATATGGACGAAGAGAAATCCCTACAGGCTAGGGATGTGATGTGTAAATGGAGATCCAAACCCTACAAGTTAGAGGGTGTGCGGTACTGAGCATGGAGTGACCGTTCAGGACGGTCACTAGATTTCATGACCATCGAGAGGCCAATCAAACGCATGCTAATGAAGTTGTCCTTCGGGGAAGGACGCGTCATTGTGAAAACACGTAGATGTAACAGAAAATCCCTATATGCTAGGGAGTGCGTAGGTGTAAGCACCGAGTGACCGTTCTAGACAGTCACTATATCTCATGGCCATCGAGAGACCAATTGACGTGCGTAAACGAAGATGTCCCTCGTGGGAAGGACGCGTAGTTGTAGATATAAGGATATAAAAATAAAATCCTTACAGGCTAGGGCATGCATGGACGGTGATGTCGTTCGTGGGAAAAACGTGGTCTTAGAAATTAGAGTCCCTACAGGCTAGGGACCACATAGGAATACCTGCAAAATTGCAACGCATAGATATTCGAAGTATATAAATTGCAAACAAATAATAAGCACATAAGCACAAAAGTCCTAGGTTCATAGGTCCGACGTAGGGGGCTCTAGGGAGCCAACCTTTTTATGGGGGGTGTTCTAGAAGGTCTCATGGGGTCGTTCGTAGCCTCTGAGACTTTTTCGTCTCTTCGGATTTTGGAACAACTCATTTTATCCATGAGGTTCGAATTTTTGGGGTAGGTTCCCGGAGAGATCAGCTAAGTATCCAGTCCAGCCCTCCACAAAGTCAAGCTTCGTTTCGGACCTTTCCGAATACCTAACCCACTCCGAGTGGAGTTATCAGTGAGACTCGTAAGGCGATTCATGTCCCCTTTTGGTCTCAAAGTTAACTCCCACACTTAGGTTTTAACAACAATATAATATACCCAACAGATGCCATAGAAATAGAATATTCACTTAAATAAATATTTAATTACATTGCAGTAATGAAATCGCAGAGGAAAATAAATAAATAAAATTTAACTATTTATACTAACCTCGAAATCCGGCCGCTTATAGTTTAGACAATATATTAAAGCAGCGAATATTTAAAAATATATATTCACAAATAAATGAATAACAAAAAATTAAAAAAATAGATATTTACAAAAATAAATAAACCCTAATTTTTGGCGTATTAGCCAAACCCTAAAAATTTCGCCAAAAACCTAAACCGTTTGCCTCAAACCTAAACCTAAACCCTTTCAAGCCTTAGGAGCATAGTAATTCACCGAAATAGTTATCCCCAACAGAGTCGCCAGCTGTAGCAACCTGCCTAAAAATTCAGCTTTAGAGAGTCGCCACCTATTCTGAAGGGCGAATAGGAAACCCTACGTAGATACGAGATTCGGGGTAAGATACTATATTCAGGTCGAGGGAAGGTGTTAGGCACCCTCAACCCTTTCCTAAAGGCTAACACTCAAAGATGAAGGTTTACGGCAAAACATAAAGAAATATGACAGACAGTAAAATAGGGTTAGAGGCCAATTATTTGAACATGATTAGGGTTTGAAGGAAGGGGACTCGCCTTGTTGCCAAGTGCCTACGTACCTCCTTATGGAGGATCAGAGTCTACGTAGTTCGGGGCACAGGATTGTACGCCTTAGAATTGATTATAGAGATTGTGTGAAGTTGTTTTGAAATTGTTTTGAGGCTCTTCGAATTGCCTATCGGAGTTTGAATTTGATTTGAAAGGGAATTTTGAGTTGCCCAGGATAAAAATCCTGTAGTATCGTGGTTTAGTGTATTTTAGATGTTTCGGGCGTACAACCCTGATTTGGCACAATTAACCGCAATGATCAATAGATTTGATCACCATAGTTAAAAGATTGGGGTTTTGCACCATTACCAATTCAAATCGATTGATTCGATTATCACTAATAATGATTTAACGTATTTTATTATTTTATGAATTTGTATTTTTATACTGTTACCTCTCATAACCGATTAATACGATTACAAATAATAACAAATTGATAAGGTATGCTAATCATCATAACCAATAAGATGGTTAAAACCATTTAGCAAAATAATGTTTATTATTTTTATTTTATTATTTTTGTGAATGATAAAGTTAAATAACCAAACTAAACAATTAAATCAAATAAAATAAAAGGCTAATTTTAGATGAGCTAACTAATTAAATAGAAAAAACTAAAGAAGTGAAGTAAAATTTTAAGGAGTCTAACTATGAGAAAATTAAAGCTCAGACCTATTTTCGACTAGAAATTCCAATTCTAATTTCTAACTATTATTCTAAATAAACCATGTTACAAAACTAAATAAAAAAACAATGCATTATGGAAAAGAGGCACTTGATATCTTATTGTTATTACCATGTCGACTTTTTACGAAACTTTATTAAAGACCAAAAGCCAATAGAAACCGGACCGGTGATGTACCAAATTAAATTAAAACAAACAAGAAAACATAATACTATAATAATAAGCATAACCACTCAAACTTCATCACACTTCATCATCTTATAATAACTCCTTTCACAGTAAACATAAAACCATCCTCATTCATGATAAAACACAATCATAATCAGTGACAAAAAGTAAAAGGATCACACAACCATATCATGAATCACATACCAAAAACGAAAGAGGAAGCACGGAAAATCGATGATGGATCTAAGCACTCCGGTGAGGCTGCAATAGCGACCGGAAACCTATCCTATCGGTGGTGGACTGGGCGTGGCCTGCGTCGAATCAAATGGCGGGTGAATCGGAGGGGGTTTCACCGATGAGGAGCTGTCGGATCTGAGCGAGTGGAGCGGTGCGATTTGGGTTCGTCGGAGCGGTCCTTATGGTGGGCTTTGTTTTCTTCTTTCTTGTTTCCTGCCAAACAAAACAACAACAAAAAGCGGTGATAAACGATCGGTGTTGATACCGGAGGACTCACAGAGTGGCGTTGTGTTGTGAATCGAGCAAGAAGCAGTGTCGACGTCGGAATGGGGGTGATAAAGGCTTTGACCTTTTTTATTGAAACAAATCACGTCAGAAGGATTTTTTTATTTTTATTTATGTAAAAGGGGTGGGATAATTAGGAATGTTAGTGAAAAGTTTGTACAGTGATGTCTAATTGTGAAAATTGATATGGTTCTTTACATGAGAGTGAGTTGGGAGCGTATATGGGTTAGTGATGAATGGAGTTGGCCTCCCTTAATTGTTAGAAATAGCACCTATTTATATTAATGTATTAGGTTAGGGTTTTATACACCCAATGGGCCTATTATCCCATCATTTAACAATTATCAATAATAATACTAATTAATAATTCTAATAATAATACCAAAATTAATAATTAATAATCCCCTAATTATTTTGATAACAGCCAATGAACCTAATAAATTAATAATAAACATCACACCAAACATCACACCAATTAAGTTGTTAGAAGAATAAAAACTCATAAAAAATACCCCAAACAAATGATCCAAACCTGAGACAGATGGGCCAAATGTTTGGACCCAAGATTCCTGTTAATTTCACCCCATTTATTTCTCAGGACATTTTATAAGAGGGCGAGTTTGACAATAGGAATGTCAAACCCCATGACTCCTAATTTTGACCTTTGATGAATTAAAAGATGTAGATCTGATCGGGCAAATTTTGGGGTATGACAATATGTTAGTTATTTCGAAAGGGCCAGACCATCTAGATCGTAACTTACCGGGAAATAATTTTTGTCTAGAATTAAATAAAAGTACTTTATCGCCTATGCTAAAATTTTTCCTAGATATACGCTTGTCGTGCCATTTTTTCGTTCGCTCTTTATAGATTTTGGCATTTTCGTAAGCGTCTTGTCTAAGTTCTTCTAATTCGTTTATGTCTAGAAGTCGTTTCTCACCAGCGGCAGTGTAGTTTAGGTTTAAGTTCTTAATGGCCCAATAGGCTTTATGTTCTAACTCTACCGGTAGGTGGCATGATTTTCCATAAACGAGTTTGAATGGGGTAGTTCCTATTGGAGTTTTGAAAGCTGTTCTATAAGCCCATAAAGCTTCATTTAGCTTGGTTGACCAATCTTTCCTAGATATAGCAACAGTTTTCTCCAATATTTGTTTTATTTCGCGGTTAGATACTTCTACTTGACCGCTTGTTTGTGGATGGTATGGTGTGGCTATTCGATGATTCACTCCATATTTTCGAAGGAGTTTCTCAAGTATTCTTGAAATGAAATGGGAACCACCATCGCTAATTACCAATCTTGGCACACCGAACCTAGGAAAGATGACGTTTTTGAAAAGTTTGATAACTACTCGTGTATCGTTTGTAGGAGAAGCAATAGCTTCTATCCATTTTGAAACGTAATCGACGGCTACGAGTATATATTGATTTCCAAACGATGACGGAAACGGTCCCATGAAGTCTATTCCCCAGACGTCAAATATTTCTACTTCTAGAATGCCTTTTTGAGGCATTTCATCGCGTCTTGAAATGTTTCCAGTTCGTTGGCATCTATCACAGCTTAGTACAGCAAAATAAACGTCTTTCCACAGGTTGGGCCAGAAGAGTCCAGATTGAAGGATTTTGGCGCAGGTTCTAGATGTGCTATGGTGTCCTCCACACGGTGCAGAATGGCAGTGTGTAATTATGCTTCTTATTTCTTCTTCGGGTACACAACGCCTAAAGATTCCATCGGGGCCTCTTTTGAACAAGAGTGGGTCGTCCCAATAGTAATGTTTTAGGTCATGGAAGAATTTCTTCTTCTGTTGGTAACTTAGATCAGGAGGAAGCACACCAGCAGCTAGGTAGTTTACGAAATCTGCATACCAAGGTGCGTCAGATCGGGCTAAAGCTATTTCCGCTAATTTGTTGGTTTCAGAGTTTGGACGGTACGGTTCGAATTCATTTGCTTCTAATTGAGCGATGAGTCTTTCGTAAGGGAAATCGTCGTCAATTGGTACTTGTTCGGGTTTTAGATTTTCCAAACGAGAGAGGTGATCTGCTACCACATTTTCAGTGCCTTTTTTATCTTTAATTTCCAGGTCGAACTCTTGCAGTAACAAGATCCATCTCAAAAGTCTTGGCTTAGCGTCCTTTTTGGTTAGGAGGTACCTAATGGCGGCGTGGTCAGTGTATATGATTATTTTGGCTCCTACCAGGTAAGAACGGAATTTGTCTAATGCAAATACGACAGCTAATAATTCTTTTTCTGTCGTGGCATAATTCATCTGAGCTTCGTCTAGGGTTCTACTCGCATAATATATGACATGTAGTTTCTTATCCTTTCTTTGTCCTAGAACGGCTCCTACAGCATAATCACTTGCGTCACACATTATTTCGAAAGGCTCATTCCAGTCGGGAGGTTGCATAATTGGCGCAGAGATTAATGCTCGTTTAAGCGTTTGAAATGCTTCAGTGCATTTATCGGTGAAAATAAATTCGGCGTCTTTCATAAGTAGTTCAGTTAAGGGTTTGGTTATTTTAGAGAAATCCTTAATGAAGCGTCGGTAAAAACCAGCGTGTCCCAGAAAACTTCTTATTTCTCTAACGGTTTTGGGAGGTTGAAGGTTTTCGATAATTTCGATTTTTGCTTTATCAACTTCGATTCCTCTATCGGATACGATGTGTCCAAGTACAATTCCTTGTCGAACCATGAAATGACATTTTTCCCAATTAAGGACTAGGTTTACGCTTACGCATCGTTTAAGTACCATTTCAAGGTTTTCTAAACATGTTTCAAAACTTCCTCCACAGACAGAGAAGTCGTCCATAAAGACCTCCATTATTCCATCTAGGAAGTCGGCAAATATTGCCATCATGCATCTTTGGAAGGTCGCGGGTGCATTGCAGAGTCCAAAAGGCATTCGTCTATAAGCGAATGTACCATAAGGACAGGTAAATGTGGTCTTCTCTTGGTCGTCAGGGTGGATAGGAATTTGGAAAAATCCGGAGTATCCATCCAGATAACAAAAATGCGAGTGTTTAGCTAGGCGTTCGAGCATTTGATCTATGAAAGGTAAAGGGAAATGGTCTTTTCGGGTAGCTTTGTTTAGCTTCCTATAGTCAATGCACATTCTCCATCCAGTTTGGGTACGTTGTGCTACAGATTCTCCTTTTGCATTAGTGATTACAGTGACTCCTCCTTTCTTTGGTACGACGTGAACAGGGCTAACCCATTTACTATCGGATATAGGATATATTATTCCAGCTTCTAGCAGTTTTTGGATTTCCTTTTTAACCACATCGCTCATAATAGGATTTATTCGCCTTTGATGTTCCCTAGAGGTTTTACTATCGTCTTCGAGCATAATGCGGTGCATACACAGAGAAGGGCTTATACCTTTCAGATCTGATATGTTATATCCTAAAGCGGTAGGGTATTTTCTTAGGACATTAAGTAATTTTTCAGTCTCGGTTCGTCCTAAGTTGGCGTTCACTATAACTGGTCGGTTTAGTTCTTCGTCTAGAAATTCGTATCTAAGATCGGTAGGAAGTGTCTTCAGCTCTATAGCAGGTTTCTTAGGTCCAGGTATAGGATCGGGAGTTAAGGCTAAGCATTCACTCAGGTGGTTATCTTGATATTCCTCACGCCAGTTGTCATCTTCAAGAATTGGCGGCATAGGAATTCTTAGGATCTCGGTTTCCTTATTTGGTTCGGATTTTATTTCCTTGACACACTCGTCGATTATGTCAGCAGAACAGCATGTGTCAATTATAGAAGGTGCTTTTAGGAATTGGGAAAGTATAAATTCTATTTTCTCTTCTCCTACTTCGAAAGTAAGCTTTCCTCGCTTTACATCTATAATTGCACCAGCGGTTGCTAAAAATGGTCTTCCTAATATGATCGGGATGTTAGAATCTTCTTGGATATCCATAATGATGAAGTCAGTTGGGATGTAGAATTGACCTACACGAACAGGGATATTCTCTAACATTCCTACAGGGTACTTAACTGAACGGTCAGCTAGTTGAAGAGACATTCTCGTTGCTTTAAGCTCACCTAGATTGAGTTTCTTACAGGTCGAAAGAGGCATCAAACTAACACTAGCTCCTAAGTCGCACAAGGCTTTCTCTATGATGGTTTTTCCTATTACGCAGGGTATAGAGAAACTACCAGGGTCTTTCAGTTTTGGAGGCATGTTATTTTGGATGATAGCGCTACATTCAGCGGTAAGCGTTATAGTTTCGTTATCCTCGAGTTTCTTTTTGTTTGATAAGATTTCTTTTAAGAACTTAGCGTACGAAGGCATCTCAGTTATGGCTTCTGTGAACGGTATGGTTATGTTTAATTGCTTCAGAAGTTCTACAAATCTTTTAAATTGCGCTTCGGTTTTTGATTTAGCTAATCTCTGAGGGTAAGGAATTGGTGGCTTATAAGGTGGTGGTGGAACATAAGGTTTCTCTTTTTCGGGTTCCACTTCGTTATTGTTCTCATCAGTCTTAGCAGTTTGTTCGTCAGTTGTTTTCTTTTGGGTTTCCTTTGGCTCTTGTTGTGACATGGGTACGTTTTGAGTTCTAGGATCTATGGGTCCATCGTAATTCGTTCCACTTCGTAGTGTTATCGCGTTCGCATGTCCTTTAGGATTGGGTTGAGGTTGAGCAGGAAACGTGCCAGCAGGGGCAGCAGTAGGTGCTTGTTGTTGAGCTACTTGTGAGATTTGAGTTTCTAACATTTTGTTATGCGTAGCTAAAGCATCTACTTTGTTCGATAGTTGTTTTAGTTGCTCGCTATTGTGGATGTTTTGATTCAGGAAGTCCTTATTGGTTTGTTGTTGGGAAGCTATGAAGTTCTCCATCATGATTTCTAGATTTGACTTCCTAGGGGTGTTTTGAGCAGCTACAGGCGCTTTTTGGTAGCCAGGTGGTACAGCAGGTGCTTGTCCAGGCGCGTACAACGCATTGTTGTTCTTATAAGAAAAGTTCGGGTGGTTTTTCCATCCAGGGTTGTACGTGTTAGAATAAGGGTTTCCTTGAGCATAGTTTACTTGATCAGATGGGACTCCAGTCAAGAGTTGGCATTCAGCAACTACATGTCCAGTCAATCCACAAATCTCGCAGTTAGGTGTTACAGCGGCAGCGGTGGCTGAAGGAGTGATGGTTAAGTTCTCGATCTTTTGAGTTAAAGCGTCTACTTTAGCGTTAACGCGGTCTATACCACTTATTTCGTACATTCCTCCTTTGGTTTGGGCTTTCTCTAGAGCGGCTCGTTCTCCACCCCATTGGTAATGGTTTTGTGCCATGTTCTCTATGAGTTTGTATGCTTCATCATGGGGTTTGTCCATTAATGCTCCGCCAGCAGCGGCATCTATAGTCATTTTAGTGTTATATAAGAGACCACCATAGAAAGTATGGATGATCAGCCATGGTTCGAGTCCATGATGAGGGCATATTCTAAGCATGTCCTTGTAACGTTCCCAAGCTTCGAAGAGTGATTCGTTATCTTTCTGGGTAAATCCGTTGATTTGACCTCTAAGCATAGCAGTTTTGCTAGGCGGAAAATATCTAGCTAAGAATACTCTTTTCAATTCGTCCCACGTGGTTATGGAATTGGAAGGCAGGGATTGAAGCCACGCTCTCGCTCTATCTCTCAAGGAGAAAGGGAAAAGGCGTAATCGAATAGCTTCGGAACTAACGTTGTTGGCTTTGATAGTGTCGGCGTATTGCACGAACACAGATAAATGGAGATTGGGGTCGTCTACAGGGCTTCCAGAGAATTGATTCTGTTGAACAGCTTGGACCAACGAAGGTTTGAGTTCGAAATTGTTTGCCTCAATCGCAGGTGGTGCGATACTTGAATGCGGTTCAGCGCGCGAAGGAGCGGCATAGTCTCTAAGAGGACGAATAGCAGCCATCTCTAACTTCGGGATGATTTGATTAATTTGATCAGTAAAAATCAATTCCTGATTAATCGGAATTTCTGCTACTTCGGGAAGATTGCGAGCTCGTCGTTTGACGTTAATGAAACGTTCGATCTCGTTAATTCGTTGTATTAAATCTCCTCCTTGTGAACGAGTATTTGGCATACAATCGTTCAGAAAGAAAGGGAAGAATTGTCCTAGTCTCTACGGTGTAACAGTGAGTTACGATATCGACTTAAATAGTCCCCGGCAACGGCGCCAAAAACTTGATCGCGACTTTACGTGTCTATAAATCTGATAACTGCAAGTGCACAGTCGTGTCGTGTAGTTTTAAAAGATATCGAATCCACAGGGACTATGAATCGATCTACCGTTATCTAAGGTTACTATGTAAAGCTAGGAGTACTAAAATTTCGATTGTTCCTAAGGGAAAGTGATTGTGAGAAAATAAAGAATAATAATAAAAGACAGGTATCAGTATGTATTTCGTTTAACTAAAGGTAATCCGAAGGTCCATTGGCTTTTGCATAATTAAATTAAAAATCTTTACTAATTCCATTGATTAAAAATCCTCGTCTCAAACTTTCGCTCTGTTGATTCAGACTACTATCCTAATCCTAATGTACGCTTTCGCCATCCCATTAGATTTTAGAAGAGCTTTTTGGAAACAATGTAATTAATAAAATGCCTATTTTACGAGGTTGTTATCTATTTAAATCTCCTAATCTCAAACTTTCGCTCTGTTGACTCAGAGCAAGCTAATAACCCTAACGTACGCTTTCGCCATCCCGCTCGAGTGTAAAAACAATTTTTGAAAATAAATAAGTTCCAATTAGTTTTAATACGCTTTCGCCATCCTTAAAACTAATGTCCTATGTCTACTATCTGGTTAAAGATCTCAAACTTTCGCTCTATTGATTTTAACCTTTGACCGTCCTAACCCCTCAAACTTTCGCTCTATTGGTTTTAAGACTTACTAATTAAATTAGACATATAAACCAAAAATAAGTTATAATTAACAAAACATAATTAAGCCAATTTATTTCGGATCCCTACGGTTAACTTACTTTACATACCGACACCTTTAGTAATTTAGCCAGACATATTAATACGATTAAACATGCATAAATCGGTTCGGTTCATAATAATAAGCATATTAAATGGCATATAATACATCATGCAAACAAATATAAATAAGGCGGTAAATAAAAACCTGAATTAAATAAATGGTAACTGGATCTTCAAGTACTGAACTTCCACCACAGGTTGGCTGGATCGTTCTTCGGAATTTAAAATGGCAGAAAATAAAAACAAGGAAATAAAACGATAAATCTAACGTAAGGCTAGATCTACGAAAAGTTCACAACAATTTCCAGTGTAGAAATCGTTGTGAGAAAATAAACGGTTGAATTGAAAGCAGAATAAAGAAAAGCGGTTCGCGGTACAATTTCGGCAGCACTTCGTTGGCAGGAAATCGGACAGGTTGAAGTGAAGTATCTGCCTCTATTTATAGGCGAGGCTTTGCAGTTGGAATCCGTGAATTGAGGGAGCTTTTCTGACTGGGACTTGGAGACGTGCGTCTCCGCTTCTTTAGGAAGTGCTTTGAACGACCTGAGACGTGCGTCTCAAGTGGAGGAAAAATAGGGGCATGGAGACGGGCGTCTCCTCTTGGTGACGTGGCAGAAGAGAACGTGGAGACGTGCGTCTCCACTTGCTTGCATGGTTTGGGCTACGCATTTTTGTTCCTTTGTGGGCTGGTTCGTCTCTTTTGGGCCTTTGGGTCCTTAATTGCACCCTTCTTTCACTTCAGCACTCCTTTTTCATCTTTTAGGCATAAATATTGGTCATTTAAGCTCAATTTTCTTTCCTTTTCGCAAATAGTCGTAATTGAAGTGTAAAACCTGAAACAAAGCAAATACACGCGTAATATCATAATAAATTAACATAATAAATGGAAAATGCTATAAATATCTATGGATTTTAAGCTAAATATACGATATAAAATCGTGTTATCATCTTTGCACAATGAAATTCACAATCAGAAGAAAACAATGTTTTAAGACTATTGGTTGAGAATATTTACCTCCACACTGCCTCTTTTAATCTGATTAGTAAATAAACAAAAAAAACCTGATAAGCAAACTCCACTATTATAACAGTTCTAACCATAAATTTAACTGGGTTTTTAGAAGGAACAGAAAATGAAGATGAGGATAAAGAAAAAGAGCCTTTCAGCAAATCTTCACTTAGAGCAGCAACATGAAACTTAGCAGTTTTGTATATTTCAAAACTTTCTGTTTTCGAAAAGAACTTTAAAAATAGAACAAAGGACCAATAAAACTTGTATCACAAAATAATAATAAGAAATTGTTCATTATGAAAAACATAACATAAACAACAACGAACTCAACATTGTAATGAAAATCCTAACATTTGTGAATCTCTCAAAGTCTTTTGCAAGTAAAATAAAGATAAAGCATCAAACTTCAAAGTTGATAATAGAGGATGAGAGAGACCAACACATAAGGAAGATAACATATAAGAAATCAAACATAAAACAACAACGAATTCAACATTGTAATGAAAAAGAATGAAAGCACCAAAAATTTTGAGAAACTGAGAACAAACTTGGTGGAAAGAGAGCGATTCCAACAAATTTCCTTATTTGGGTCAGCGAACCTCACCCGATTGGAACACAGTGTATCATCAAAAAGCATTCTGCAAAAATCAAAATCTGTTTTAAAACCTAGAAAGACCTAAAAATTGAAATCGAAACTGTGGTGATTCTACTCTTTTCCTTCTTCTTTTACTTTGCTCACATCAGTAAACAAATAAAAAACATAAAGTAACTATACCTTTATGGAATCAGTTGGAATGGCGTGACGGCGGCTGAGTGTGCGACAGCGGGAAGGAGAGATTTCACGCGATCTGGGTGTGCACGGCAAGGATGGGAGATATTATTAGGGTTTGAGGAGAGAGAAGAGGGAAGGATAGAAAGAGAGAGACAAGAGAAAGTGGGGCAAAGAGATTTAAAATGAGAGGACGCACGTGTGAGTGAGAACGGGGAAGAGAACGGTGGAAGATGCAAACCTGATGTTTGAGTTACCAGCGGGAAGAAGGAGCGTGTACAGAGCTTCACGTTTGAGAGCAAAAAAGAAGAAAAGACGTGTTACTGAAAATGAAGAGTGAGAGAGACTGTGTGCAAGCATCGTTGCAAAAGTATTTGTTTGGTTGGAGGGAAAAGGTTAAAGCAAGTACAACATTTGAGTAAACAGACCAATGAAATAGCTACGTTTGGCAGATGCTATATTTAATTTTGTTAATTACATGAAAACCCTTTTGTATGGGTAAAAAAAATTAAAGTGTAGGGTAAAATGGTAAGTTTGGGCAATTTATTAGTATTGGGTAGATAGTAGATAAATAAAGCTGCTAACCACATTCTTCTCCCTATGTTTGCAAAATCTTTCAACCACATTCGTTTGCCCACTGCCACAAATTCAAAGTTTTCAACTTCTCCAAACTCATAATCAAACAATAAACATAACAACAATAGATAAGCAATTTCATTTACTCATATTTAGTTACAAATCTCTTTTACTTAGGTTTTTAGGTTTAATATTTGTATAGATTTGTGTTAAATTATGGTTAGAGTTTTTATGAGAAGATTAATTCGTATTTGAAATCTCTTATTCGAATTTGAAATCTCATATTCTTTTATTTTTATGAGATGTTCTTATGAGAGTATGTCCACTCCAAACATACAATTAACCTCGAGTGAGTAAGCGAGTGACCCTGACTATCACAAATGCAAATGAGTTTCGATTTTTATCCTCACCATTGTTGCAGCAACTAACCAATGATTGTGTTCAAACTTTTTTTGTTGAATTAATGAAACTATATTAAAACATGTGATGTTGAATCCACTGTTAGCTAAATTTTTGATGTGCCTCAATTGTTCAAAAACTGAGAGAAGTTAAAACAATTGAAGGCATTCATCTAAACTTGTTGATATTATTTCAACGAGATTTTAATTGGATGGTTTGGCATAGTGGTTCAAAGGAGCATGTCAAAGGTCCTACATACGCACTAGTCTTGGGGACTTAGTGAGTTTTCTTGGATGATTTGGAGGATTTTTTCGACTGAGGAGTTGAATACACGACAAGGTTGAATAACCATTTTTTTGGCCTTATCTAAACTTAAAGGACACGTGGAAGTAAGTTAAGGATGAAAAGCATACAAGCGAATACGTTTCAGCGTTTGAGAAAAGAGACATTCGCAACAGTTATGTAGTTTCATTATAAATAAGAAATTCTAGCATTAGGTTTCGTGTGTTGTAATTACTACAAAAATTCAATATACTCAAAGTATCCGAGCGAAAGTGAGAAAAGAGTTCAATTGGGTGCAATGTATGTATGCAAACACCACAATTTATTTATGTAAAGTCTTATACACTAAGTTACTTTCTTGCAATTTTACTTTCGGTTGAAGTTTTTATTTTCTTTGCATTTACATTCCATTTTCACCTTTTTACTTTACTGTATCCTAAGGCTTTCGAACACGTCGAAGTCTACGTCTTTTTACACAAAAAAACATACTGTCGACGGTGCAAAGTGGACCAATATTGTCCCCAACAACACAGAGTCCTCCTGTGACTCCTAGGTCAACAACGGCTAGTGATTTTAGGCCCTATATGCTCAGTTTCATGATGCCCTTAAATAGTCGAGAACAACCTTATGGTATGCCAACTTCATTTATGGCGGGTTTGCATAGGAGTACATCAACATTCGCTAATAATGCGATGACTGCCCATTTTCCCATACAAGGATCGAGATCATCCTTAAACAAGTTAGCAATAGTTAGCAACTCAAATGACGAGGATTGCTGAATTTTTTGCCACCCCTCAGGCGCAAGTTTGGCGTAACTTACAAATCCTTGTAACTAGACCAACCCAAAATGAGATAGTCATCCTTGAAGAGAACACCGTTAACCAGGGCCAACAATTTATGCCACATGTCGTCGAACAACCAAGGACTAGGGAAGTCGAACGACCACAAGTTGTCGTAGTCAATCGACACCAAGATGTTGACCAAGTGGTCCATCAAATGAGACAAGACGATTTGGTAGAAGAAAATAACCTCGCAACCAAGGTCGGAAGAATAATGGCACGAAATGGTGTAAATGATGGCCTACATAGGCCAAGTTACGTATCCCCATTGACAAAATACGTGTTACCAACAGAACTTCCAAGGGGTTGGAAAGTCCCAAAATTCACCAAGCTTGCTAGTGATACTAGTGAGTCCATATTCAAACATATCGCTCGATATTTGACGGAGGCATGAGATATTATAAATAATGAGAATCTAAGGCTGAGATACTTTCCCATATCTCTCATAAAAAATGCTTTTACATGGTTCACCAGACTCCCTGCAAATTCGATTAGTGATTGAACTCGTTTAGAGAGACTGTTCCATGAGCAGTTTTATATGGGAAAATCTAAAAACAACCTAAAATAATTGGCTAGTGTGAAGCAAAAGTTCACAGAATCTATTGATGACTATTGAAGCAACTGGAAAACTCATCAAATAAACAATAAAGTCACCATCGAACATATATTTATCCTACGTGCAGGAATGGAAAATATCGAAGAAAACCAAATAAACAAGTAATGGTCACAGAGAAAGGGTAAGGGTGTCTGTTACGTGAGGGAAAGATATTAGCACACCTCATGTCTATGGTACTCCACAAGATCCATTATTGCTAGTTTCTGATCTAAGGGTGTGTGTGTATGTATCATGCAATGTGATCAGGGAAACATGCAATGGAAAGATATACAGATAAGAAAGATAATTCGAACAAAATAAGAAAAGACAAGTTCTCTCGCTAAGGCGTTCATACCATGTGCCTATGTACCTCCAACATGCAATGGAGAAATCAGAGCATCGTAGTTCGGCTCAAGTTTTTGTTTGTATCTTGATCCACGTCTCCTAGAGAAACGGAACCGAGCATCCTAAGGGAGCATGTAACAAACATGGAGCGTCACAAAGATCCTATCAAACATGGCATGGTATGTGAATAGGCATCACAGAATAAGGATAAGTAAACACGTGAACAGGCATCACAAATAGAAGCAAACGAACAGGCATCGCAAACAACATGTAATAGGCATACATGTGCAGCTATGTGAACATGCATCACAAGTGATATCATACTAATAGGCATAGCAGATAAATGACATACACGTAACAGGCATACATGCATGGCAAACATGTAACAGGCATACATGTCAAATATGAACAAGTATCACAAATAAAATGCTAACAGACATCGCAAACAACATGTAACAGGCATACATGTGCAAGTGTGTGAACATGCATCACGAGTGATATCATACTAACAGGCATAGTAGATAAATGGCATACACGTAACAGGCATACATGCATGGAAAACATGTAACAGGCATACAAAAAGTATCACGAATAAAATGCGAATAGGCATCGCAAACAACATGTAACAAGCATACATGTGCAGGTGTGCGAACATGCATCACAAGTGATATCATACTAACAGGCATAGCAAATAAATGACATACACGTAACAGGCATACATGCATGGAAAATATGTAACAGCCATACATGTCAAATGTGAACAAGTATCACGAATAAAATGCGAATAGGCATCGCAAACAACATGTAACAGGCATATACATGTGCAAGTGTGTGAACATGCATCACAAGTGATATCATACTAACAGAAATAGCATATAAATTACATACACGTAACATCATACTGTCATACCCCAAATTTGTCCCACCCCTTTACTTCTAACTGGCTTAGGCTTTACATTCATGTACATACATCACTTAGGTCATAATCCATACCCATGCATGCATATCATTGGTATCAATCAAAGGCTAGCAAGAAAGAGCTCTTATGGCAAAGAATTTCCCACCAAATGTGAGGATCTGAGGTGTGATATGTGGCTTTGTTTCCATTGAAGTCTTCCTGGATTAGGGTTCTTCTCAATTCAAGGCATTGGGAGAGTGTACAAGCTCGTAATTCATCTGGTTGTTCCTAATCAGGGCTTCCTTGACCAAAGTCAACCAGTTGACTTTCCGGTCAACATTTAATCAGGAATGGATTTTATGAGTGAGGAGCTTTCACATGGACTATGTGGATGTGTTTATTTGACTGGATTTGACTGGAGGAGATTTAATCAGAATTTCATCAATAATCAGAAAAAATCAGGACAGTTGACTTTTGGGTCAAAATCAGAAGAATTATTCAAATATTGACTTTTGGTGGAAAGTCAATCAAGAAAAGTCAAAGAATGGATAAAATCGGGAGTTCGACAAAAAGTTGCCAAAATAGCAAAAAAGGACAAAAATGGAAAGTTTCAACACTTAGAGAAATTTTGGAGGTTTTAAATCTTGTTGAACAGTCCACTTCAGCCCTGATTTACATGTGGCAAATGACATTTTTTGAAGAAATTTCCAACATCAAAGTTGTTCCTCTCATGGAGTTGGACACTTTTTCATTTGAAGCTTGTATGAAGAGTTAGAGTGGTTTGAAGTTACTGAAAATCTATTAGACCCAAGTCATAATCCAAGTCACAAGCCAGGTCATGACCAGGCATTTCAGCAAACACATGGCGTGCCAAATCTCAAGCCATTTTTAGAGCCCTATAAAACTGCCATGGAAGCAAACTTGGTATCATTCTAATCCTTGCCATGTCTTCTTTCCAACAAGCCAAGAATTGGGTCAATTGAACAAGTATTGAATGAGGTGCAAGCTCTCAAAGTTGTGCCCCTACACTGACTAAGTCCTGCATCCAGCCAAGGCAGATTCCCAGGGCACGCGCATGCATTTGCACAAACACATGGTGTGCCAAATCTCAATGCATTTTTCTCCCTCCATAAGGCTCCACATTGAACAAGGATGATCTTAAAGTACTCTTTGCCATGCCCCTTATCAATTGAATCCAATATCATTAATTTTGGACATATATTGATCAAGATATAGAGCCCCAAAGTCATGCCTCCACCAAGCTACACTTTCACCAAAGGCTCGAGCCCAGAGCCAGGTCATGCGCGTAGGTAATGTTCAATGGTATATCATCATCTTGCCAGCAACTTTGAATAGGTTACAGGTTTTGTCTCTCAATCTTCCCAACATCAAACCTCATCTATTCCATGTACTCTTCATAATAAGCCCAAGAGAAGATTGAATGGTGAAGTAGAGCTTGAGATATATATACTTGAACATGGCAATGTGAGCACTGGTTTTGACAAGGCATTTGCACTGGGGCCCATGCAAAGAAAAATTAGACACCTCTCTCCTGCCATGTTAATGTCGTGCACTTCTGAACTTATGGAAAGCATGTTAGAAACTTTCCACAAGTGAACCATACTTGCTCACTAAGCATTACTTCCCTAGTCCCACACCTAAGAAAAAGCTATGCTACAAGTGCTAAATTTGTGTGTCAAGTCTCATTCACAAGCCCCACACCCATAGAAACTCTTTCACTCACCTTGCATCTACCCTATAAAAACAGCCATACCCTCTCACTTCATTCTCTCACGATTCACTCTCACTTTCTCCCTCACCCATAACTCATTTCTCTCTCTCTCGTTCTTCTCTCATCCTTTCCACACTTTCCCTCTCCCTCAGTTCTCTCCTCCCCCTCGCTCATTCCGCCGCCACCTGCCACCACAACAACTTTACCCGGCCACCCTAACTAACTTCAACAAATTTCTCCGGCCACCACGCAACTCATCATGTAACACTCCATTTATTTTCAAAATTTAATTTAATTAATTTAATTGAATTATGGGGAATTATTTGGAATTATGGAAGATTATGAGGAATTAAGCAATTGGGCTTGAGTTGTGGTTAGTAAAGAGGGGGTGCATTGGTAGGCCCTATTACTAATTAAAATAATTTTATTTCAATTTTAATAAAATAGAAGGAGTTGTGGAATAGAGAGGGTTACAGCATTTTGGGAAAAGAGTCTGAACGTGAAAAGAGAAGAGGAGCGGAGAAGTGCGACGCGAGGAAGAACGAAGAATCAACCTTCAGGTAAGGGGGGACTCTTCCGTTTATCTTCTATTATGGGATTATAGGTAGTATGATAGAATTTGATCGTGTTATTCGGATCAATTGGGTTATGCTTAGGTTGTAGAAATGTTAGGTTTTTGGGAGAATTGATTTATAATGATTGTATTGATAATGCATGGTGATAATTGGATGGTTGAATGTATTATAAATGTGTTATAATATGTGTTATTTCACTGTATGCGAAATCTGGTTGGAATGAGATTGGTTTGGTAGTGATTCGGTGAAAGAGGGACGAAATCGCAGGCTGTTTTCTGCTATTCGGAGTTCTGGAAATCGCCAGTTCGCGCCGCGTCCAGGGGTTGGCGCCGCGAACTGTTTGGCAGAAGGCCAGGAAGTTTTGTTTTGTTCAGTACGCGCCGCGAGCGTATGGCCGCGCCGCGAAGGCGTAGTTCCTTCTCGTTCCGCGCCGCGAAACCTTGTTTGCGCCGCGAAGGCGTAGTTACGATTCGTTCCGCGCCGCGAATGTGTGTGGCGCAGCGTGCTGTTAGTTGTTGTGACAGGCCGTTTTGAAAAGTTTAAAGATGTGTAACTTTTAAACCGTAAACCGGATTTTGGTGCCGTTTCGAGTACAGTGAAACTAATCTAATAATTTATATACTCAAATGGTGTTTTGAGTGGTGGCTTGAATTATTTTTAAAACACCCGATCTTATTTGTTTGTGGTGGGATATGTTTATAGGTACACTAATGAATGTTTTACCTGTATGATGTTGTGGTTATAACTGATGTTTATTATACATGTATTGTTGGCGTGTTTTATTAATGATTATGACATAGATCGATTTATGTGGGTGATGAGCATGTTATGGTTGATGCATGCATTCATAATCATTATGTGGCTGGTCCTTGACGATGGTGGATCAGTGGTAGCTAATTCCCATTGTGTGGAATTAGTGAGTGGGTGTTACCGTATCCTTGACGATGATGGGTCGGTGAGTTGGGTTATCCCAGATTTTGGTACCACATGCATGTAGTTGCATTGCATTAGGCTGTTTTGCTATTATAACATGAATGGAAGATTGTCCAATGTTATAATATGTGTTAATCTGGTTATTTGCTTACTGATTGTATGGTTTGAATCTGATCATAACTGTGATTGGGTGAATGGCATGTGAAATGATATTTTATTATCTATATCTTATAACATTAGTTAAATGTGAATGAGACTCACCCTTACTGTTGTTATTTTTCAGATTGAGGAGTAGCTCTCGTACTTGGTGAGGATTAGCTCGTCAAGTAGTTCGTTAGAGTCAGTTGGGTCCGTGTCATGCTCTGGTCGTGTAACACTGGGGGCGTCGTTTAGAGTTACTTGTTAAACTCTTTTTATTTTGGATGGATTTTTATGTTGATGTTTTAAGTCTGTGACTTGGCTGTTTGTTATTCAGATGTTAAGGATAATTCCGCTGTGTTAAACATGATGATCTGAATAAATTTGGTTGACGTTCTCTTTTATGGCATGACATGAGTATTATTTTAATTATATGGAAGTTGTAATGCCCTTTTCATGTTTTACTCTGATTATTGTTTAATATTTATGCGGGGTATTAGAAGGGTGTTACAATAGTGGTATCAGAGCATAGTCGGTCGTTTGAGTCAGAGTCTTAGTGTCGGTTGACCCCTCGTATGCGATTAGTGTAAGATTGACATTGTCGATACTTCTTGTTCTAATAAATATTGTTTGACATTTAGCAGAACAATGGCCGGAAGAGGAGGAAGGAACGACGACGCGATTGCTGAGGCTCTCGGTATGATTGCTGGTGTGTTGGGAGAGAATGCCAACGGAGCTGGAATTGGTGCTGACAGGCAGCTGAATAGTTTTCAGAGGAACAACCCTCCGTTGTTCAAAGGCACTCACGATCCCGAAGGCGCCCAGAAGTGGCTGAAGGAAATTAAAAGGATCTTCCGGGTGATTGATTGTGACGAAAATGTGAAGGTGAGATATGGGACTCACATGCTGTCTGAAGAAGCTGATGATTGGTGGATGGCTAGTAGGGACGAACTACAAGCTGCAGGTATTGCAATCACTTGGGCTGTGTTCAAGAGAGAATTCTTGCGGAGGTACTTTCCTGAGGATGTTAGAGGCAGGAAAGAGATTGAATTTTTGGAGCTGACACAAGGTAACATGACTGTGCCGGAGTATGCGTCCAAGTTTGTTGAGCTGGCAAAGTATTATGTCCACTACAACAATGATGAGGCTAGCGACTTCTCGAAGTGTGTTAAGTTTGAAAATGGTCTCCGTGATGAGATTAAACAGGGTATCAGATACTAGAGGATTCGCAGGTTTGTCGATTTGGTTGACTGCAGCCGAATCTTTGAAGAGGACAATATTAAACTGAAGTCGTCACACTCTCGCGAGTTAGTCGACCGGAAAGGGAAAAAGCATATGGATCGTGGTAAGCCATATGGTAAGGGTAACCAGAAAGCTGGAGGTTGGAAGAAGCCTAGTGGGGGAGACTCTAGTGCCCCTATTAAGTGCTTCAAGTGTGGAGAACCTGGACATCGCATTCACGAGTGCAAAAGTGAGGAAAAGAAGTGCTATAGATGTGGAAAGGCAGGTCACATTGCTATTGAGTGCAAAGGGAACACTGTAACTTGTTTCAACTGCGGGGAAGAGGGTCATATTAGTCCTAAGTGTCCTAAGCCGAGGAAGAATCAAGCTAGTGGTAAGGTGTTCGCCTTATCTGGTTCAGAGACTACTCCAGAGGATTGGTTGATTAAAGGTACGTGTTTTATCCATGGCACTCCTTTAATTGCAATAATAGATACTGGAGCAACTCACTCGTTTATTTCATTGGATTGTGCTAAACGACTGAATTTGGAAATATCTGAGATTAATGGAAGTATGATCATTGACACTCCTGCGTCGGGTTCAGTGACTACT
This sequence comes from Vicia villosa, assembly GCF_029867415.1. Lineage (NCBI taxonomy): Eukaryota > Viridiplantae > Streptophyta > Magnoliopsida > Fabales > Fabaceae > Vicia > Vicia villosa. Next base: position 215,641,808 of record NC_081180.1, on the reverse strand, counting down.
TCGCTTGCTTGTTTGAACTGTCCAATTGATATTTTTGGTAGAGAATTCGGAATGGACTTAGTCTGCCTTCCGTTGGAACAACTGGATGTTATCCTGGGCATGAATTGGTTGCAATTTAACCGGGTTCATATCAACTGTTTCACGAAAACGGTTATTTTTCCTGAAGATGTCAGTGTTGAGGACTTAGAGATGACAGCTAGACAAGTGGATAAAGCAATGAAGGACGGAGCTGCCGTGTTTATGTTGATTGCGTCCATGGAAGTGAAAAAGAAAGCGGTGAGTAGTGACTTACCGGTAGTATGTGAATTTCCGGAAGTTTTCCCAGAAGATGTAAGAGAATTACCGCCAGAGAGGGAGGTGGATTTTGCTATTGAATTAATTCCTGGGACTAGTCCTGTGTCGATGGCACCTTATCGTATGTCGGCATCAGAATTGACTGAGTTGAAGAGTCAATTGGAAGAGTTACTTGAAAAGAAATTTATTCGTCCTAGTGTCTCACCGTGGGGTGCACCGGTGTTACTAGTGAAGAAGAAAGAAGGTTCAATGAGGTTGTGTGTGGATTACAGACAACTGAACAAGGTTACTATCAAGAATCGGTATCCCTTTCCGAGGATTGATGATTTGATGGATCAAATGGTTGGAGCGTGTGTGTTCAGCAAAATTGACTTGAGGTCGGGATATCATCAGATTCGGGTGAAGACGGACGATATTCAGAAAACGGCATTTAGAATGAGGTATGGTCATTACGAATATACAGTGATGCCATTTGGAGTAACCAATGCGCTGGGGGTTTTCATGGAGTATATGAATAGGATCTTCCATCCTTATCTGGATCAGTTCGTAGTAGTATTTATTGATGATATTTTAATATATTCTAAGAATGAAGAAGAGCATGCGGATGATCTTAGAGTGGTATTGGAACTATTGAAGGAAAAGAAACTTTATGCAAAACTGTCAAAGTGTGAGTTCTGGTTAAATGAAGTGAGCTTTCTTGGGCATGTAATTTCTAAGGATGGTATTGCCGTTGACCCAACGAAAGTAGAAGCAGTGTCTCAGTGGGAAGCTCCGAAGTCAGTTTCCGAAATCTGTAGTTTCCTTGGTCTTGCGGGTTACTATAGAAAGTTCATTGAAGATTTTTCAAAGTTAGCATTGCCGTTAACTAAGTTGACTAGGAAGGGTCAAGCTTTTGTTTGGGATTTGAAATGTGAAGAAGGATTCCAAGAGTTGAAGAAGAGGTTGACTAGTGCGCCGATCTTGATTTTGCAGAATCCGGCGGAATCTTTTGTTGTTTATTGTGATGCTTCGTTGTCGGGATTAGGAGGTGTACTAATGCAGAATCAACAGGTAGTCGCTTATGCGTCGAGACAACTCAAGGTGCATGAGAGAAACTATCCGACTCATGACTTGGAGTTGGCAGTAGTGGTATTTGTGTTGAAATTGTGGAGGCATTACCTATATGGTTCAAGGTTTGAAGTATTTAGTGATCACAAGAGTTTGAAGTATCTCTTTGACCAAAAAGAGCTGAATATGAGACAAAGAAGATGGTTAGAATTTCTCAAGGATTATGATTTTGAACTGAATTATCATCCGGGTAAAGCAAATGTTGTTGCCGATGCATTGAGTAGGAAGTCCCTGCATATGTCTATGCTTATGGTGAGAGAATTGGATTTAATTGAACAATTCCGAGATTTGAGTTTAGTATGTGAAGACACTCCTACCAGTGTTAAATTGGGTATGCTGAAGCTGACTAGTGGTATTCTTGAGGAAATCCGAGAAGGTCAGAAGACTGATGTAGAGTTGGTTGATAAGTTGACTCTGATTAACCAAGATAAAGGAGGTGAATTCAGAATCGACGAGAATGGTATAATGAGGTTTGGTAATCGTGTTTGTGTTCCTGATGTTGCCGAATTGAGGAGAAGCATTCTTGAGGAGGGACATCGTAGCGGATTGAGTATTCATCCTGGTGCTACCAATATGTATCATGACCTGAAGAAGCTGTTTTGGTGGCCTGGAATGAAAAAGGATATAGCTGAATTTGTCTATGCTTGTTTGACTTGCCAGAAGTCGAAGATTGAGCATCAGAAACCGTATGGAGCTATGCAACCGTTATTTATTCCGGAATGGAAGTGGGATAGTATATCTATGGATTTTGTTTCAGGTTTGCCGAGGACGATGAAGAATTGTGAAGCTATTTGGGTTATTGTGGACAGGTTGACAAAGTCTGCTCACTTTATACCAATGAGAATGGATTACCCAATGGAGAAGCTGGCTCAATTGTATATTGAAAAGATAGTGAGTTTACATGGTATTCCTTCGAGTATCGTGTCAGATAGAGATCCAAGGTTTACATCCAGATTCTGGGAAGGTTTGCAGAAGGCTTTGGGTACTAAGCTGAGATTGAGTTCTGCTTATCATCCACAGACGGATGGACAGACAGAAAGAACTATTCAATCACTAGAAGATTTGTTGCGTGCTTGTGTGTTGGAAAAGGGCGGTGCTTGGGAGAGTTATCTACCCTTGATCGAATTTACTTACAATAATAGTTTTCACTCGAGTATTGGTATGGCTCCGTTTGAAGCTTTGTATGGTCGGAGGTGTAGAACGCCTTTATGTTGGTACGAATCTGGCGAAGGTGCTGTGATTGGGCCAGAAATTGTTCAGGAGACAACAGAAAGGATTAATATGATTCAGGAGAAGATGAAGACTTCTCAGAGTCGTCAGAAGAGTTATCATGATAAAAGAAGGAGGACACTTGAATTTCAAGAAGGAGATCATGTGTTCTTGAGGGTGACTCCTACAACTGGTGTTGGTAGAGCACTGAAGTCAAGGAAGTTGACTCCGCGTTTTATTGGTCCGTTTCAAATTACGGAGAGGGTTGGAGAAGTGGCGTATCGCATTGCGTTGCCACCGACACTTGTGAATCTGCATAATGTATTCCATGTATTGCAGTTGAGGAAATACATTGATGATCCGTCTCATGTGATCCAAGTCGATGATGTACAGGTAAAGGATAATCTGACAGTTGAAACTTTGCCTATGAGGATTGGAGATCAGAAGGTGAAACAATTGCGTGGCAAGGAGATAGCGTTGGTCAGAGTAGCTTGGGGAGGACCAGCAGGTGGGAATGTGACTTGGGAACTGGAAAGTCAGATGAAGGATTCCTATCCAGAGTTATTTGCCTAAGGTATGTTTTCGAGGACGAAAACTATTTAGTGGGGGAGAGTTGTAACACTCCATTTATTTTCATAATTTAATTTAATTAATTTAATTGAATTATGGGGAATTATTTGGAATTATGGAAGATTATGAGGAATTAAGCAATTGGGCTTGAGTTGTGGTTAGTAAAGAGGGGGTGCATTGGTAGGCCCTATTACTAATTAAAATAATTTTATTTCAATTTTAATAAAATAGAAGGAGTTGTGGAATAGAGAGGGTTACAGCATTTTGGGAAAAGAGTCTGAACGTGAAAAGAGAAGAGGAGCGGAGAAGTGCGACGCGAGGAAGAACGAAGAATCAACCTTCAGGTAAGGGGGGACTCTTCCGTTTATCTTCTATTATGGGATTATAGGTAGTATGATAGAATTTGATCATGTTATTCGGATCAATTGGGTTATGCTTAGGTTGTAGAAATGTTAGGTTTTTGGGAGAATTGATTTATAATGATTGTATTGATAATGCATGGTGATAATTGGATGGTTGAATGTATTATAAATGTGTTATAATATGTGTTATTTCACTGTATGTGAAATCTGGTTGGAATGAGATTGGTTTGGTAGTGATTCGGTGAAAGAGGGACGAAATCGCAGGCTGTTTTCTGCTATTCGGAGTTCTGGAAATCGCCAGTTCGCGCCGCGTCCAGGGGTTGGCGCCGCGAACTGTTTGGCAGAAGGCCAGGAAGTTTTGTTGTGTTCAGTACGCGCCGCGAGCGTATGGCCGCGCCGCGAAGGCGTAGTTCCTTCTCGTTCCACGCTGCGAAACCTTGTTTGCGCCGCGAAGGCGTAGTTCCGATTCGTTCCGCGCCGCGAATGTGTGTGGCGCCGCGTGCTGTTAGTTGTTGCGACAGGCCGTTTTGAAAAGTTTAAAGATGTGTAACTTTTAAACCGTAAACCGGATTTTGGTGCCGTTTCGAGTACAGTGAAGCTAATCTAATAATTTATATACTCAAATGGTGTTTTGAGTGGTGGCTTGAATTATTTTTAAAACACCCGATCTTATTTGTTTGTGGTGGGATATGTTTATAGGTACACTAATGAATGTTTTACCTATATGATGTTGTGGTTATAACTGGTGTTTATTATACATGTATTGTTGGCGTGTTTTATTAATGATTATGACATAGATCGATTTATGTGGGTGATGAGCATGTTATGGTTGATGCATGCATTCATAATCATTATGTGGCTGGTCCTTGACGATGGTGGATCAGTGGTAGCTAATTCCCATTGTGTGGAATTAGTGAGTGGGTGTTACCGTATCCTTGACGATGGTGGGTCGGTGAGTTGGGTTATCCCAGATTTTGGTACCACATGCATGTAGTTGCATTGCATTAGGCTGTTTTGCTATTATAACATGAATGGAAGATTGTCCAATGTTATAATATGTGTTAATCTGGTTATTTGCTTACTGATTATATGGTTTGAATCTGATCATAACTGTGATTGGGTGAATGGCATGTGAAATGATATTTTATTATCTATATCTTATAACATTAGTTAAATGTGAATGAGACTCACCCTTACTGTTGTTATTTTTCAGATTGAGGAGTAGCTCTCGTACTTGGTGAGGATTAGCTCGTCAAGTAGTTCGTTAGAGTCAGTTGGGTCCGTGTCATGCTCTGGTTGTGTAACACTGGGGGCGTCGTTTAGAGTTACTTGTTAAACTCTTTTTATTTTGGATGGATTTTTATGTTGATGTTTTAAGTCTGTGACTTGGCTGTTTGTTTTTCAGATGTTAAGGATAATTCTGCTGTGTTAAACATGATGATCTCAATAAATTTGGTTGACGTTCTCTTTTATGGCCTGACATGAGTATTATTTTAATTATATGGAAGTTGTAATGCCCTTTTCATGTTTTAATCTGATTATTGTTTAATATTTATGCGGGGTATTAGAAGGGTGTTACACATCACAATACAACTCTGAACGACCTCATCATCTTCACCAACCGATTGCTAAGAAGCTCTAAGCAAAGCTCACAACAATGCCGATAGTTCTTTGAAGTGAATCGCATCATTCAAGCGCATGGAAGCGGATCTGGATTTGTGAAAACTTTCGGCCTCTGCACAAGACACTTCAGGTAAGCCTTGGACTCTCTGAACATGATAGAGACGCATGTTAAGCTATATCGTATTTGGCTTGTACGTTTTGATGAGTATGCATGAGCTTCTTGCAGTTTCATGATAGTTTAAGATTCATAATGTTAGACAGCGTTTCGATACCGTAATCTTGCTCCTGACACGTCCAGACGTGGATTAATGTGCTTAGCTTGAGTTTTTGTGAAGTTGTGCTTGATTAAGGTTTCAAATTTGGCCTCGGTTTGATCGTTAGAGTAGGAGTTGATAAAAACTAACGGTAGATCCGTGATCTACGAGAAAAACCGAGGCGGACGATGGTGCTCGTTCTTGTTTCTGGAAATTTTGGTTGAGCTCTGCCGCTGGATTTGCCGGAGAAGACGACCGGAGCTTGGCTCCGGTGTCTGTTTGGGTTTGATTACTTTCTCTCTCCGTTTGCTTACGTGGAGCGATTTCACTGGTTTCCTTTCCCGATTAATTGCCAATTTTGGCCTTATTCATATGATTGGATGCGCTGTTGTCACGCTGTGATTGGTCCGCGGGTTAATTTTGTTTTTTTAGTGACTTAGGATCCACTGCACCAATTGATATGTTGTTACCATATATTTTGTCACGCTCCATATATTGACATGCATGCTAATAAAATTGAACAAAGAGAAATGGAAATAAAGTGAATAAAACGTTGGGCATCTATGCTTTGGGCCACGCCAACTTCTGGATTTCACACCCCAAATGCTAGCGCACCACCGCACATGTGGGATTGGGCCTTAGCCCCCTGCTATCTCCACCCCTTGTTTTGAGCCTATTTTTGCTATAACTGTTTTAGTTCATAACACTAATTACTTTTGCACCCCCTGCTGTTTAATAAAACAAATTAAAAATTGATTTTCTTTTCTTCTTTCTTGCTTATTGATTGAGTTTTACTTAAATAAAAAAAAATGACAAAAACATTTTTACCCAATTAGATTTTTTAGAAATTTTATTTTCTTTTAATTGGATTTTAATTGATTGATTTCTTTGATTTGTGATTGGTTGACAAACCATAAATAAATAGATTTTGTTCCTTTCTATTAGAATTAGAATAACATAGATTTAGAAATTAGGAATAGTTCCCTCTTTTCATTTCTTTTTCTTTTCAACACTAAAACATCTAAAAATATTCAAATAAAATCTCCTTTAAAAAAATACAAAGAAAATACTTAAAACACTAATAATCAAAGTGAAAATTCTTAAAAAGGGAATGGAAGCTTGAACATCCCTTGCTTAAGGGAATGTTCGAGTGCTTGGATCTCCCTTGCTTAAGGGTACCATTCAGGCGTAAGTTCCCAACTTCTAAAAAACACCAACCAAGGAGTAACTCGGGTTTCCCTTGCTTAAGGGATTTCCTCGAAACGCTCAAAATCACTCCCTCACCTCCTTTCTTAAGGGCATTGTTATCTCCGCTCTATTGCATCCTAGGTTGTCCCCTTATACAAGAGCGCGAGCGTTAACTCCGCCCAACTAAAAAACACAAAAACAAACAGAAAATATTGAGCCGAGCTACGGTAACTCTGATTCCTGAAAAGGATACGTTGGCAGCGGGGTAGGGCCCGTGCGAGTACAATTCTTTATTTTCCCTACGTTTTTGCATTCATTCGCATTTAGATATAGACATAGTACACACCCTTTAGATAGAAACAAACATAGGTGGATACCATCGAGTACGATGGGCGCAAGGGGTGCTAATACCTTCCCCTCGCATAACCGACTCCCGTACCTTGATTCTCTGGTCGCAAGACCCTATTCCTTCCTTTGTTAGGTTTCCTGGTATTCCTTTCCCTTATGGGATAAATATATTGGTGGCGACTCTGTTCATTTTTCGCGAGCGTGCGACAGCTGGCGACTCTGCTGGGGATGACCTAAGCAAGTCGATCCTAGCCTTTGTTTGTTTCTTTTATTGGGTGTTTATTTATTTTTTTTATGTCTATATCTTGTATATATGTTTGCATGTTTATTTTCTGCTTGCATATCATGTTTATTTCTGCTTGCACATCATGCATCTGGACTATATTATGGGTCCCCGTGGGGGCCACATATTTTTCTGCTTTGTTTTGCAGGTTGGGGGTTTTTGAGGTAAAAGGCCCACTACCCAGGCCAGTGGCACATAGGATTAGCGTGGATGCTCATGTTGACTCCCGTAGCGCTTGCTATGGCTGAGTTTGACATGGGGTACCACAACTGGGCGAGGTTTTTTCATGGAACACTGTGTCTGGCACGCTTGTTGCCTCAAAAACTTTGTACCCCATGGGAACTGTAGACCCTGGTGACCATTAGGGACCACCTGTCCGTGTCTAGAATTCATACCTGTGAGTTTGGGGAGGGACAGGATACTAGCCTTCATCACACCCGGATTTCCATTTCGCAATCTGAAGCCTGAATTTTAAACCTGTTACATTCAGTGTTACCCAGATGTCCAGAGCTGCGAGGGACATTTAGTCTCTCACCACATCACGCACATGACACATCATGTTATTGCATCCACCCCACTTCATTCGTGGAGAATCCTAAAGTCTATTTCCAAAAATAGTGACAAAAATGTATATACTTTTTGCAAAAAGAAAAGAAAAGAAAAGAAAAGAAAAGAAAAGGAAAGAAAAGAAATAATGAAAAGACTTTAGGATTCTCCCGATGAAATGCATTCCATCATATCATTTAACATGCGTGTTCATTTATTTTCAGGAATATTTGGCTTTGTCTCCGACCAACACATGGCTCCACCATTGAAGACTGGTAGTCGCAACATCTCCTATACATTTCCAAATCCGAATCTGGATTCTCTTGAGTGTTTAGCAAAAAAGATCACGCCGGATGAGTCAACCAAGTTCCGCGAAAAATATGGGTATATTCTGAGTCTTCTCAAGATGTCGTTCACCAAGTACGAGCAAGAGGGAGTTCATACCTTGCTTCAGTTCTATAATCCTTCCCTCCGCTGCTTCACGTTCCCCGACTATCTTTTGGTTCCTACATTAGAGGAATATTCTCTTTTCCTCGGTGTTCCGATCAAGAAGGGAGAAGTTCCGTACTATGGCACCATGGAGGCTCCCACTTCCCTTGAAATCTCCAAGGTCTTTATTTGAGCAAGTCAGTTGTCAATGAAAATCTCTCCAAGAAAGGAGGATGTCATGGTTTTCGCATGGAGTTTCTGGTTAAAAGGGGGTGTGATGCTGCTGAAGCAAAAGAATGGGACACTTTTAGGGCTATCTTGGCTCTAAGTATCTATGGTATCATGATGTTTTCAAATGTACCTGACTTTGTTGATATGAATGCCATTCACATATTCATTCTGCAGAATCCTGTTCCTACACTTCTGGGGGATGTTTATCACTCCATTCATCACAAGAATAGTCAAAAGGGAGGTTTGGTCAGATGTTGTGCTCCGTTGTTATACCGTTGGTTCAGATCACATTTTCCTGAGTGTGGAGCTTTCGTTGATAATAGGCACACATCTAAATGGGCTGAGAGGATTATGGGGCTTAGGGCCAAGGACATTGTCTGGTATAATAGATCTTTAGATGACATGGAAATTGTTATGAGTTGTGGAAAGTTCAATAATGTGCCTCTCATGGGTATTAGAGGCGGGATCAATTATAATCTCGTCTTGGCTAGGAGAACTTATGGATATGCTTTTATCAATCCTCCTGAGCAAACTGAGATCGCTGAGAACATTTTCTATCATGCAGCCACCAACATTGGACAAATGGCAGAAGCTGTGCAAGCCTGGAAGAGTATTTGTTGGAGAGATAAGAAACATTTTGGATAGAGAGACTGTGCAACTTATGGAGACTATACTGAGTGGGTCAAAACTGTGGCCAATACCCAAGGGATGCCTTTCCCTCCTAAGGATCCTTTATATCTTCCTGCTGGTGAACAACCCAACATTGTTTCCATGCCTCGTTACAACCAAACTGTGGAAGAGAATCGAAAATTGACTGAACAGATGGAAACGATGCATGTTAAGATGAACACTGCTAGACAAGAGAAGCTTTCTGCTCTTCATAAGTTGAAATTAAGGGAAATAGAGCTTGAAGAACTGCATGCTAGAGGGAGCACATCTCAGAAGAGGCCGAGGATGACTATAGGTGCTAAACCTACCGAAACTCAAGAAAAGAAGCTGAAAGAACATTACGAGGCTCAGTTGGCAGATTTGACTGAAAAACTCCAGATTCAGACTAAAGAAGCCAATTCAGAAAGGGCTCGTCGAAAGAAAGCAGACAAACTCTTGTTGGAACGCCAAGGACAGATAGAGAAATGTTATGAAGAGATCCGAGAGCTGAGGGGTCAGATAAGAGAAAAAGGTCAAGGTAATACCCAAGCTCAAGAGGAAGCCAGATGTTGGGAGTTGAAGAACCGCTACATGGAAACAATGCATTTCAGAAAGGACCTGCTGATTCAAGAGATCATTAAGAGACCAACCCGTGCTGAGACGAAAAAGCTTTTTGAAGAAATGAAGACCTGGAGTTATAAGAACATTGGAGACAGCCCCCTTCGTCATTTGGACATGGGAGATCCTGCTTAGTGTTGACTTTGTTGTAGAATCACCACCAGACTTGTTGGATGGGATTCTTATTTCTATTGCTGTATTTGTTGGCTCATGGGAGCAGAATATTTTGTACTTCAAGAACTTGGTTGCAGAATTAATCGATTATGTTTGCTTATCTTGGTTGTGCTTATCTTGGTTATGCTTCACTATTTTCTCCATTATCCTGTGTTGTTGGCCTGAGACAAAGCTAAAGAGTCTTGAAAATAATAAAACATGCACACATGCACTCATATCATATTGCATTTTCAGGTTTTTATCAGATTCTAATTGGGGTCCCTTCCAACGACATATTTCTTTTCCAACGACGAAGCTGACTATCTTACATCCTTACCGCACCAGAAACAACGAGAAGAGAATCATGGACCAATTTGAACAGAACCAGGCTGCCCTCCGTAGGGATATGGATGTTATGGGGGAAAGAATGACCCAACTTATGGAGACTCCCCATGTCGTTGTCCAAGGACAAGAGGAGCTCAGAAAGAGCGTTGCTGGATTGATCAAAGATACTCCTACCAATTCTGTTGATGGAGGGGTGAAAACTAAGGAGACTCCTATTAATGAGACACTTAAAGTAGTGGATGACCACCACGAGGTTATTGATCTTGAACATGATCTTACTGCTGAGTTGACCGAGACTGCTAAGATGTACCAAGCTCTTGAAGAACGCCTTAAGGCTGTTGAGGTTGCTAAAACTTCGAGTTTCGACACTGCTGCTATGTGCTTGGTACCTGGGATTGTTATTCCCCCGAAGTTCAAGGTGCCAGATTTTGATAAGTACAAGGGAGTTACCTGCCCAGAGACTCACATTCGTTCCTACTGCCGTAAGATGGCCGCTCACGCTGAGAACGAACCTCTGATTATGCATTTCTTCCAGGACAGTCTCACTAGAGCCCCGTTAGAGTGGTATATGAAGCTCGAGAGGTCTAATGTTAGTACTTGGGGAGAACTTGTTGATGCCTTCTTAAAACAATACCACTACAATACTGCTATGGCTCCTAGCCGTGCACAGCTGCAAAATATGTCATAGAAATCTGAAGAGTCCTTTAAGGAATACGCCGAGAGGTGGCGTGAACTTGCTGCTCGAGTCCAACCTCCTTTATTGGACCGAGAGTTGATTGATCTATTTATGGGAACTCTGAAAGGGCCGTATCTTCAGCACATGGTTAGTAATACTTCTCCTTCCTTTTCGGATGTGGTCATCATTGGTGAGAGGGTTGAGAACTGTGTCAAAGCTGGTACCATTCAAGGTGTTACTAGTCCTAGCAACTCAAGTGGTAATGGTAAGAAGCCGTATTCTGGGTTTGTGAAGAAGAAAGAAGGTGAGACTAGCACCGCTTCTGTTGACCAAGGCCGAGCTCCTGCATATTCTGCTGTTCCACCTCCTTATTATCCGATGCCTTATGTTATTCCTGGTCCATATGTCCCTCAAGCGTATGCTACTGCTCTCCCGCAACCATGGATGGCACCCCAACAACCTTTCATACCACAACAACAAGCTGCTGCTCCTCAGAATCGTCAACAAAATCCTAGGCCTCAAGGTCAAAGGGGTCCACAAAGAACAAGGTACCAAGATAGGCGTATAGATCCGGTTTCGATGTCATATGCTCAACTTCTTCCTCAGTTGCTCGCTGGTCAGTTGGTACAACTTCGTGAGCTTGGTCCTCCACCTAGTCCTCTTCCTCCCGGTTATGATGTTAATGCTCGTTGTGAATTTCATTCAGGGGCTCCAGGCCATACAATTGAAAAGTGTAGAGCATTCAAGTTAAAGGTTCAGGATCTCCTCGACGACAAGCTAATTTCATTTACCCCCACTGGTCCTAATGTGCAGAATAATCCTATGCCTCCTCATGCTGGCACGACCAGTGCTATTGAGCTATGTGACGACCAAATCCTGGTAACTAATGTTAATGAGGTTAAGATGCCGCTTGCAACTATCAGAGAACATCTCATGCAACAAAAGGTTTTGTGTGAATTACATGACTTCTGTTTGAAATGTTCTTCTAATCCGGAGGAATGTGCTAAATTGAAAGAAGAGATTCAAAAGCTGATATGAAGGCGTTCTTAGAGTGGAAAGGGTTGTTTCTGGTGAAGATGTGGCCACTTTAGAGATCCCTTACTATTCTGCTGAGGTGTCAAAGACTCAAAGTACTTCTTTGGTCATTCATGCTCCGAGTACTCCTTTGGTTATTCAAGCTCCAAGAACTCCGTTGGTCATTCAGGTTCCAGATGCCCCTCTGACCCCTTCAACCTCATCTCTAGTTCTCTCTTCTGTGAGTAATTCCAAGGCTGTTCCTTGGAGTTATAATGATGTGTATATTCGAGGGAAGAAGTATGACTGTCCTCCAGTGGGTAAGTCGAGTGTCACTAATATTGCTGGGACTAGTGGTATCACTCGTAGTGGTCGAATCTTTGCTGCCCCTCCTCCACTTCCTAAAGAGACAAACAAAGATGCCAATGCACAAGCGAAGGGGAAGCAAGTTGTTGTTGATCCTCCTGAGACCCGTACTGCACAAGATGCTGAGCAACTTCTGAGAATCATTAAGAAAAGTGACTATAAGGTGATTGATCAACTTGACCAAACTCAAGCTAAGATTTCTATCTTGTCTCTTTTGGTGCATTCGGAAGCTCACCGTGATGCTCTGATGAAGGTCCTGGCTTCAGCCCATGTAACTCAAGACATTACTGTGCCTCAATTTGAAGGGGTCGTGACCAACATTGCTGCTGGTAATTGTTTGGGTTTTTGTGATGATGAACTTCCACCCGAGGGTAGAGCAAACAACAAAGTGTTGCATATCTCCGTCAAGTGTCTGGATGTTGTGTTGTCTCGAGTTCTGATTGATACAGGTTCTTCTCTTAATGTGATGCCCAAAGCTACTTTGTTTAAGCTGAGTATGGATGGGGTTATGATGAGACCATGCACTATGAGTGTCAGAGCGTTTGATGGTTCTAGAAGGTCCGTAGAAGGGGAAATTGATCTGCCTGTCTTGATTGGTCCTCACATGTTCTACATTGCCTTCTACGTTATGGATATACGCCCTTCGTACATTTGACTCTTGGGTCGTCCTTGGATTCACACTGCTGGGGCTGTGACATCTACCCTCCACCAATGTTTGAAATTTGTTGTGAATGACAAGATTGTTGTGATCACTGGTGAAGAGGATCTGATAGTCAATAACCTGGCAACATACCATTATGTGGAAGTGGAGGGAGAGATACAAGAGACACCCTTTCAAGCCTTAGAGATTGTGTCGGTGGACAGACTCCCTGTGGTTAAAAACAAGAGGGAACTCGGAGCTCCCCTCTCATCCTTGAATGATGCTAAGGCTTTCTTAGAAGCTGGTGTTCCCCATGGTGCATGGGGCAAGCTGATTGATGTCTATGAGAAGCGAGACAAGTATGGCCTTGGGTACCAACCATCCTCCTCTACTCAGCTTGGTCCAATCCTTGGAAAAAAGGTGATTCCCCCGATTTCTCAGGTGTTCGTCAGTGCCAGTACTAGTTCTGGAAGTCAGGTTCTCGCCGTGGATGATGATGATGAAGAAGATCTCTCCAGATTCATTTGCCATGCTGCACCTGGACAGGAACTCAACAATTGGACCATATTGGACATCCCCAGAGTCACTTTTATGGAGATGTAATTTTCTTGTTTTGATAAATCATGTGCTTAGCCCCAAGCATTTTGATCACTTGTATAAAGAAGGGCCCCCCCATGTGTTTCAATTTGTTTAATATTGAATGAAAATCATATTTTCGCATGTAACTACTGTTCCATTTCTTTCATTTTTACTTTAAAAAACTTTTTCAAAAATGGCAAAGCTTTTCTTTTTTTTACTTTATGTGTTGCATTCTAAGGCATAAATCATCCATCGTGCAGATCCGGCTCGGATTCCATCAAAAATGATAATGTTACAGTTTCACGTCCTGATATCCTTGAAAATCCGATTGACCAAGCTGATGAAGATAGTGGGGAAGATTGTGAAGTCCCTGAGGAATTGGCAAGACTTTTGAGACAAGAAGAGAAATCTATTCAGCCACATCAGGAAACCATAGAAATCATCAACCTCGATGCAGAAGTAGCAAAGAGAGAAGTCAAGATAGGGGCCGCTTTGCGAAGTGATGTAAAGAGAAGGTTGATTGAGCTGCTTCAAGAGTATGTTGACATCTTCGCCTGGTCATACGAAGACATGCCTGGTTTAGACACGGATATAGTTATGCACAGGTTACCGCTCAAACCAGAATGTCCGCCTGTAAAGCAGAAACCGCGAAGGACTCGACCTGATATGGCTTTGAAAATCAAGGAGGAAGTTGAAAAACAGTTGAAGGCTGGTTTCTTATCTGTGTGTGAATATCCTCCTTGGATTGCAAACATCGTACCTGTTCCTAAGAAGGACGGAAAGGTACGCATGTGTGTCGACTACCGAGATTTGAATAGGGCAAGTCCGAAGGATGACTTTCCTCTGCCTCATATTGATGTGTTAGTCGACAATACTGCTCAGTATTCGGTATTCTCATTTATGGATGGTTTTTCTGGCTATAATCAAATAAAGATGGCTCCTGAAGATATGACCAAGACTACTTTTACCACTCCATGGGGTACGTATTGTTATAAGGTAATGCCTTTTAGTCTTAAGAATGCTGGTGCAACATATCAACGTGCGATGGTGACCCTTTTCCATGATATGATCCATAAGGAGATTGAAGTATACGTTGATGATATGATTGCAAAATCCCAAACTGAGGAGGAACACTTGGTATATCTTGAGAAATTGTTTGCTCGTTTGCGAAAATTCAAGTTGAGGCTTAATCCAAACAAGTGCACTTTTGGAGTACGATCTGGAAAGCTACTTGGATTCATCGTGAGCAAACGAGGGATTGAGGTCGACCCTGATAAAGTAAGAGCAATACAGAATATGCCGGCACCGAAGAATGAAAAGGAAGTCCGAAGGTTCCTTGGGAGATTGAATTATATAGCCAGGTTCATTTCTCATCTCACTGACACCTGTGAACCCATCTTTAAGTTGCTGCGCAAGAATCAAGATATCCGTTGGGATGACCATTGTCAAGAAGCCTTCGAAAAGATCAAACAGTATCTCCAAAAGCCACCAATCCTCATGCCTCCAGTTCCTGGGAGGCCGCTTCTTATGTACTTAACTGTGCTTGAAGGATCTATGGGGTGTGTGCTAGGCCAGCATGACGAGTCTGGTCGAAAAGAGTGCGCCATTTATTACCTGAGCAAAAAGTTTACCGATTGTGAATCTCGTTACTCACTACTCGAGAAAACCTGTTGTGCTTTGGTATGGGCCGCTCGCCGACTGAGACAATATATGTTGACTCACACCACTCTATTGATCTCCAAAATGGACCCGATAAAGTACATCTTTGAAAAACCGGCCCTTACAGGAAGACTAGCCCGGTGGCAAATGCTTTTATCAGAATATGATATCCAGTATGTCACACAGAAGGCAATCAAAGGAAGTGTCCTTGCAGATCATCTCGCTCATCAGCCATTAGAAGAATATCAGTCAATGAAGTTTGACTTTCCTGATGAAGATATCATGAAACTAGATGATAATGAAGGACCCGAACCAGAGGAGCGATGGACTCTCACGTTCGATGGTGCATCAAATGCTATGGGCCATGGTATTGGGGCAGTTTTGACTTCTCCTCGTCAAACTCACATCCCTTTCACAGCTAGAATATGTTTTGATTGCACAAACAATGTCGCAGAATACGAAGCTTGCATAATGGGTCTTGAAGCAGCCATTGATATGAGAATCAAGATCCTTGAGGTTTATGGGGATTCTGCCTTGGTTATACATCAAGTGAGAGGTGATTGGGAGACAAGACACCCCAATTTAGTTCCTTATAAGGACTATATCTTGGAGTTGCTGCCCGCTTTCGAGGAAATCACTTTCAGTCATATCCCCCGAGAGGAAAATCAATTGGCAGATGCTTTGGCTACTTTGGCAGCTATGTTCAGAGTTAGCTCCCCTAAAGAAGTGCCAGACATAAGGATCCTCCGTTACAAAGAACCTGCACATGTATTTCCTGCTCATTGTCTCACTACTAAAGGGGTGTATGACGAAAAGCCATGGTATTATGACATCAAAAGGTATGTTGAGAAACAAGATTATCCCGAAGATGCTACAATTGGGGATAAGCGAACGCTTCGAAGGTTAGCATCCAAATTCTTCTTGTCAGGAGACGTCCTGTACAAGAGAAACTATGATTCAGTTTTGCTCAGATGCATGGATAGACACGAAGCAGAATTGATCATGCGGGAAATTCATGAAGGATCTTTTGGAACTCATTCCAGTGGACACGCTATGGCCAAAAAGATCTTGCGAGCAGGATATTATTGGATGACGATTGAAAGTGATTGTTATGTGTATGTGAAGAAATGTCACAAATGCCAAGTGTATGCTGACAGAATTCATGTTCCTCCAACTCCTCTGAATGTCCTGACGTCACCTTGGCCCTTTGCTATGTAGGGTATAGACATGATTGGACGAATTGAGCCACAAGATTCAAATGGGCATAGATTCATTCTTGTTGCTATCGACTACTTCACCAAATGGGTTGAAGCTGCTTCTTACAAGAACGTAACCAAGCAAGTCGTCACTCGCTTTATCAAGAAAGAAATCATATGCCGATATGGGGTTCCAAACAAGATCATCACTGATAACGGGTCCAATCTTAATAACAAGATGATGGCAGAGTTGTGCGAAGAGTTCAAGATTGAACATCACAATTCATCACCTTATCGGCCAAAGATGAATGGTGCAGTCGAAGCTGCTAACAAGAACATAAAGAAGATCGTCCAGAAAATGGTTAGAACGTACAAAGACTGGCATGAGATGTTACCGTTTGCTTTGCATGGCTATAGAACTTCAGTTCGTACTTCAACTGGGGCAACTCCTTTCTCTCTTGTCTACGGTATGGAGGCTGTACTTCCCGTCGAAGTGGAAATTCCTTCGTTGAGGGTCTTGATGGATGTCAAACTTGATGAAATAGAATGGGTTCAGACGAGGTTTGACCATCTCAATCTATTTGAGGAGAAACGCTTATCCGCCATTTGCCATGGTCAGTTATACCAAAAGAGGATTAAGAAAGCGTATGACAAGAAGATTCGGCCTCGAGAATTCCACACAGGTGACCTGGTTGTAAGGAAGATCCTGCCAATTCACACCGATCCAAGGGGCAAATGGACTCCCAATTATGAGGGACCATTCATTGTGAAGAAGGCATTCTCAGGTGGTGCTTTAATCCTGACAAAGATGGATGGGGAAGACGTTCCGCTTCCAGTCAATTCAGACTCAGTCAAAAAATACTACGCATAAAAGACCCACTAGGTCGACGTACCTAGGCAAAAATAAGGGCATCCCGGCAAACCAAAAGGGTTTGGGCAAAAATTAGGGATAAAACAAAAGAGAATAACCCGGTAAGTCGAAAACCCGAAAGGGCGACTTAGGCAAAAAGGGGTATCCCGCTGGATTGAAAACCCGAAAGGGCGATCCAGGCAAAAGTTAGGGATCAAAAGCGAGAGGTTGCAGTCTGAATATCCTTCACAAAGACCACTATACGCCCTTGGCAAAGCGGACAGATCGATCCAACCACTACGCTTCTGAAGCAAGGCACTGAGGAAATCGAGGATATGGGAACTGTAGCAATACCAGTTTTAATGGAAATTCGAGCACTTCTCTTTGCCATTTTGCCTCTGCATTTTATTTTCTTTTTTCGCAACTACCTCATTTAGGAGTTGCTTCCTTGTACAGAAGCCTATTCATAGGCATTCCATCAATAAAATGATTTTTTGATAAAAGGCCTTCCTTCTTGCTTTTCATTTTTCGCATGCGAGGTGTGATTTAATTCGTTATTAAACATTGCATTGAGAACATGGGGGAATAATAATCACAAATCAAAATGAAACATGATGTTACACAGACATAAAAGTGCTCTAAGGGGCACCATTTGCATCCAAACATTGTTTTCTGTACAGGTTGCAGGTTCTAGCCGTCATCTTGGCTTATGACATATCACAAAGGTCATCATCATCCCGCGTGAAAGTTCAAGCGTATAATTCATCAGTACTGGTAAGCATGGGGCACCTGAAGAGGTCCATATCCCTCTCCCGTATGGCAGACAAAGAAGGGTCCCTCAAAACGCATGATTCCCCAAGCAGTATAGGATGTAAAGAAAGTCGAGCAAAGTCACTTCCTCCCCCAACAGAGTTATGTTCTAATCCTCCACACAGTTGCCAATAATCTTTGGCACTATGAGGTTTCCAACGCCCACCCACAATGGCGTCTCAAGAGAATAAGCAACGGACCCCAATGATCCCGCTCCGCTATCTCATCAATGCCTTTACTTGGCAATCTGCATATAGTGCTCACTGCATATAACATTGCATCTTCAAAAGCGTAGCATATCCAGTACAGTGGATCATTACGCCATAAACCCAAACATGCATACGAAGCATATGCCAGATAATGTGAGTCAATGTTGAATCAAGACAATGACACATCCCTACAGAAGTTGTCCTTACAAACTCCACTTGATATCTGCTGTAGTGCCACAAACACTTTTGAGCTGCGGTGCCGATACGAGGTACCCTCAATCCTCGACAAATGTTTGACACAATGACTCTCTGCTTGTTTCTTCTTTTGTTGTCGAGTCGATGTTGAGTCGTAGGTCGCACGAGATCTATTCCCTCTTGTCCTGAAGATCGTACGAGGTCTTCTCCTGATGTTGAGTCGTAGATCACACGAGATCTATCCCCTTTTGTCCTGAAGATCGTACGAGATTTTCTCCTGATGTTGAGTCATAGATCGCGCGAGATCTTTTCCTTTCTTTCCTGAAGATCGTACGAGGTCTTCTCCCGATGTTGAGTCATAGATCGTACGAGATCTTTTCCCTTTCTGTCCTGAAGATCGTACGAGATCCTCTCCTGATGTCGAGTCGATGTTGAGTCATAGATCGCACGAGATCTTTTCCTTTCTTTCCTGAAGATCGTACGAGGTCTTCTCCCGATGTTGAGTCATAGATCGCACGATATCTTTTCCCTTCCACTCCTGAAGATTGTACGAGGTCTTCTCCCGGTGTTGAGTCATGGATCGCACGAGATCTTTTCCTTTCAGTCTTGAAGATCGTACGAGGTTTTCTCCCGATGTTGAGTCATAGATCGCACGAGATCTTATCTTTTCAGTCATTGTTTCATGCAACCTTCCTCTTGGAAAACCTTGTATTAGCACCGTTACCACGCTACAAGCTACCACCATTCAAATCCATTACTCATTGTATATTTCTCCACCAGAAAAACAAAAAAATCTCTTTCCCCAGCAGATATCAAAACAAAAACAAAAAATAAGGATATCATTTACACCATCTTCTCTTTGGGACAAATTTCTGGTACTTTGATATTTAATCTTCTTCTACCTTGAATGCTCGAAAGGCTAGCGCCAATCTCACCTTCAGGTTTAAGACGATTAAATAGGGGCAGCTGTCATACCCCAAATTTGTCCCACCCCTTTACTTCTAACTGGCTTAGTCTTTGCATTCATGTACATACATCACTTAGGTCATAATCCATACCCATGCATGCATATCATTGGTATCAATCAAAGACTAGCAAGAAAGAGCTCTTATGGCAAAGAATTTCCCACCAAATGTGAGGATCTGTGGTGTGATATGTGGCTTTGTTTCCATTGAAGTCTTCCTGGATTAGGGTTCTTCTCAATTCAAGGCATTGGGAGAGTGTACAAGCTCGTAATTCATCTGGTTGTTCCTAATCAGGGCTTCCTTGACCAAAGTCAACCAGTTGACTTTCCGATCAACATTTAATCAGGAATGGATTTTATGAGTGAGGAGCTTTCACATGGACTATGTGGATGTGTTTATTTGACTGGATTTGACTGGAGGAGATTTAATCAGAATTTCATCAATAATCAGAAAAAATCAGGACAGTTGACTTTTGGGTCAAAATCAGAAGAATTATTCAAATATTGACTTTTGGTGGAAAGTCAATCAAGAAAAGTCAAAGAATGGATAAAATCGGGAGTTCGACAAAAAGTTGCCAAAAATAGCAAAAAAGGACAAAAATGGAAAGTTTCAACACTTAGAGAAATTTTGGAGGTTTTAAATCTTGTTGAACAGTCCACTTCAGCCCTGATTTACATGTGGCAAATGACATTTTTTGAAGAAATTTCCAACATCAAAGTTGTTCCTCTCATGCAGGAGAACAACTTTGTAGTTGGACACTTTTTCATTTGAAGCTTGTATGAAGAGTTAGAGTGGTTTGAAGTTACTGAAAATCTATTACACTCAAGTCATAATCCAAGTCACAAGCCAGGTCATGACCAGGCATTTCAACAAACACATGGCGTGCCAAATCTCAAGCCATTTTTAGAGCCCTACAAAACTGCCATGGAAGCAAACTTGGTATCATTCTAATCCTTGCCATGTCTTCTTTTCAACAAGCCAAGAATTGGGTCAATTGAACAAGTATTGAATGAGGTGCAAGCTCTCAAAGTTGTGCCCCTACACTGACTAAGTCCTGCATCCAGCCAAGGCAGATTCCCAGGGCACGCGCATGCATTTACACAAACACATGGTGTGCCAAATATCAATGCATTTTTCTCCCTCCATAAGGCTCCACATTGAACAAGGATGATCTTAAAGTACTCTTTGTCATGCCCCTTATCTATTGAATCCAATATCATTAATTTTGGACATATATTGAGCAAGATATATAGCCCCAAAGTCATGCCTCCACCAAGCTACACTTTCACCAAAGGCTCGAGCCCAGAGCCAGGTCATGCGCGCAGGTAATGTTCAATGGTATATCATCATCTTGCCAGCAACTTTGAATAGGTTACAGGTTTTGTCTCTCAATCTTCCCAATATCAAACCTCATCTATTCCATGTACTCTTCATAATGAGCCCAAGAGAAGATTGAATGGTGAAGTAGAGCTTGAGATATATATACTTGAACATGGCCATGTGAGCACTGGTTTTGACAAGGCATTTGCACTAGGGCCCATGCAAAGAAAAATTAGACACCTCTCTTCTGCCATGTTAATGTCGTGCACTTCTGAACTTATGGAAAGCATGTTAGAAACTTTCCACAAGTGAACCATACTTGCTCACTAAGCATTACTTCCCTAGTCCCACACCTAAGAAAAAGCTATGCTGCAAGTGCTAAATTTCTGTGTCAAGTCTCATTCACAAGCCCCACACCCATAGAAACTCTTTCACTCACCTTGCATCTACCCTATAAAAACAGCCATACCCTCTCACTTCATTCTCTCACGATTCACTCTCACTTTCTCCCTCACCCATAACTCATTTCTCTCTCTCTCTCTCGTTCTGCTCTCACCCTTTCCACACTTTCCCTCTCCCTCAGTTCTCTCCTCCCCCTCGCTCATTCCGCCGCCACCTGCCACCACAACAACTTTCCCCGGCCACCCTAACTAACTTCAACAAATTTCTCCGGCCACCATGCAACTCATCACAATACAACTCTGAACGACCTCATCATCTTCACCAACCGATTGCTAAGAAGCTCTAAGCAAATCTCACAACAATGTCGATAGTTCTTTGAAGTGAATCGCATCATTCAAGCGCATGGAAGCGGATCTGGATTTGTGAAAACTTTCGGCCTCTGCACAAGACACTTCAGGTAAGCCTTGGACTCTCTGAACATGATAGAGACGCATGTTAAGCTGTATCGTATCTGGATTGTACGTTTTGATGAGTATGCATGAGCTTCTTGCAGTTTCATGATAGTTTAAGATTCATAATGTTAGACAGCGTTTCATAGCGTTTCGATACCGTAATCTTGCTCCTGACACGTCCAGACGTGGATTAATGTGCTTAGCTTGAGTTTTTGTGAAGTTGTGCTTGATTAGGGTTTAAAATTTGGCCTCGGTTTGATCGTTAGAGTAGGAGTTGATAAAAACTAAGGGTAGATCCGTGATCTACGAGAAAAACCGAGGCGGACGATGGTGCTCGTTCTTGTTTCTGGAAATTTTGGTTGAGCTCCGCCGCTGGATTGGCCGGAGAAGACGACCGGAGCTTGGCTCCGGTGTCTGTTTGGGTTTGATTACTTTCTCTCTCCGTTTGCTTACGTGGAGCGATTTCACTGGTTTCCTTTCCCGATTAATTGCCAATTTTGGCCTTATTCATATGATTGGATGCGCTGTTGTCACGCTGTGATTGGTCTGCGGGTTAATTTTGTTTTTTTAGTGACTTAGGATCCACTGCACCAATTGATATGTTGTTACCATATATTTTGTCAAGCTCCATATATTGACATGCATGCTAATAAAATTGAACAAAGAGAAATGGAAATAAAGTGAATAAAACGTTGGGCCTCTATGCTTTGGGCCACGCCAACTTCTGGATTTCACACCCCAAATGCTAGCGCACCACCGCACATGTGGGATTGGGCCTTAGCCCCCTGCTATCTCCACCCCTTGTTTTGAGCCTATTTTTGCTATAACTGTTTTAGTTCATAACGCTAATTACTTTTGCACCCCCTGCTGTTTAATAAAACAAATTAAAAATTGATTTTCTTTTCTTCTTTCTTGCTTATTGATTGAGTTTTACTTAAATAAAAAAAATGACAAAAACTTTTTTACCCAATTAGATTTTTTAGAAATTTTATTTTCTTTTAATTGGATTTTAATTGATTGATTTCTTTGATTTGTGATTGGTTGACAAACCATAAATAAATAGATTTTGTTCCTTTCTATTAGAATTAGAATAACATAGATTTAGAAATTAGGAATAGTTCCCTCTTTTCATTTCTTTTTCTTTTCAACACTAAAACATCTAAAAATATTCAAATAAAATCCCCTTTAAAAAATACAAAGAAAATACTTAAAACACTAATAATCAAAGTGAAAATTCTTAAAAAGGTAATGGAAGCTTGAACATCCCTTGCTTAAGGGAATGTTCGAGTGCTTGGATCTCCCTTGCTTAAGGGTACCATTCAGGCGTAAGTTCCCAACTTCTAAAAAACACCAATCAAAGAGTAACTCGAGTTTCCCTTGCTTAAGGGATTTCCTCGAAACGCTCAAAATCACTCCCTCACCTCCTTTCTTAAGGGCATTGTTATCTCCGCTCTATTGCATCCTAGGCTGTCCCCTTATGCAAGAGCGCGAGCGTTAACTCCGCCCAACTAAAAAACACAAAAACAAACAGAAAATATTGAGCCGAGCTACGGTAACTCTGATTCCTGAAAAGGATACGTAGGCAGCGGGGTAGGGCCCGTGCAAGTACAATTCTTTATTTTCCCTTTGTTTTTGCATTCATTCGCATTTAGATATAGACATAGTACACACCCTTTAGATAGAAACAAACATAGGTGGATACCATCGAGTACGATGGGCGCAAGGGGTGCTAATACCTTCCCCTCGCGTAACCGACTCCCGTACCTTGATTCTCTGGTCGCAAGACCCTGTTCCTTCCTTTGTTATGTTTCCTGGTATTCCTTTCCCTTATGGGATAAATATATTGGTGGCGACTCTGTTCATTTTTTGCGAGCGTGCGACACATACATGCATGGCAAACATGTAACAGGCATCATAGATAGAAAGGTAATGAACAAGCATAATGGATATCCTACGAACAGGCATCGCAGATAAGAGAAGATATATCATATAACGTACAACAAGCATGCACATGGAAATAGCACACAATGGCATACAATCGAGCTCGGCTCGAGAAGCAAACAACCACTAAAGTAGTGACCTAGGGACAGGGGAATTGTTTTAGTCACTGGGAAAGGTCCTCCAAGACAAGCAAACAACAAGCTCTAACTAACGGGGAAAGTCCTCCGAAGCAAACAAGCTGACCAAAAGGAGCTTTAGTCAACCGGGGAAAGTCTTCTGAGACAAACAAGCTATCAAGTGGGAGCTTTAGTCGATCAGGGAAAGTCCTCTGAGACAAACAAGCTAGCAATGGGAAGAAAGGGGGAAAGCATGTGCGTTCGTGCACAGAGCATCAGCGTCGGACAACGCGAGCTAGACAGAGCGTGGGGATCCGACTGCATGGTCCTTCCACTTGACATACTCAATAACAAGATCTTAGGCTGGTTCAAAAGCAAGCAACGCGTGGCGTGCGCTAACGCAACGGACCCGATGAGACTGGGCGGGGGTTGATTGCGAACCCTATCTGCTTGCCTTCAATGAGGACTTAACAATGTACCTGTAAAGAAGTATTATCGCACCGTGACTCCCTTCCGCAAAGCACAAAAGTAAACATGTATAGTCATGGTCTCCTAGAGAGGACTTCTAGACTACAATATGAATGCCTCTCTACTTCTCATGGCAAGATATGATGCGGAATGAGAATAAAAGAGAACTCAAGAAAATACCGAACAAATAAAAAATACGCAATAAGCTAGCAAGCTTAAGTAGAGAAACCCGGAATACTTCGCGTAAGCTATCATTAATAGAAAAGCAAGTCAGAAAGTCTAATCATCCAATCTAAGCGTCAAAGCATCACCGTGAAAATAAATCACGAGTTGGAACGTGCGTTGGTACACATCCCATAACACCTGCAAGGAAATGATATAACAGACAAGCAATGGAAAATAAACATGGTCGAAAGAAGTCGTGTCCCTCAAATAAAGTGGAACATGAAGCGCACGCGTCTGCTGTACCCAATTTTTGACCCTGAGATCCCACACCATTTTTGTGCATAGCATGGTCATCATCATAATTATCATCATCATCTTTATTATTTATGTTCCATTTACTAACAAAAATATACAAAAAAAGAGATTGTGTTTTACGTGTTGCTTGTTTCCCAAGGCAGGTGATTAATTAGGGAGTTCAGGCAATATTAGGTTTTTGAAACCCACAAAGGAATTCAAGAATTCTCATATGCTAAAATGATTGTCCCCATCAAAATAAAAGTCCAAGAATGGCTCAATTCAAAATCAACAACTTTCAAATTCATCTGGTGCATAAACTAGGGTTTTGACCTAATTCATTTGGAGGGTTGACTTTTAATCAGGACATGGATCCATGGCTCAAACCATGATTCAAGGACCTATAATTCATCATCATAATCAACTCACATCATCCATTTGAAGATAAGAGCTTGATTCAATTGGAATCCACAAGATTGCAGTTCATCTAAAAAGTCAATTGTGTAGGTCAACCTTTGAGTTTTGAGAAAATTGGTCAACTATGGACTTTTGAAGATCAAAATCATCAAAATATGATTATTAAATTCATTTGATCAATAAAAATCAAGAAAATCAATCAAGAATCAAAAAGTCAACAAAAGTCAAAATTAGGGTTTTTAAGTGTTTTTGACCTCATTTTGGGAACTTCAAAATTCACCTAAAAACTCAAAAATCTCCCAACATGAATGTTGTAGATATTGATTAAACAAAAAACTTGCCATCCATAACATTTCTTCAAAAAGTGATTCATTTGAGAGGTATTGGATCAAGAAGTTTATGTCAAAAAACTTTAGAAGAAATTTTAAGTGTTTTAACCTAGATTTTTTCCAACTTTGAGGTCATTTTTCACCAAGATCCAAAATAAGTTTGAGAAAACTTTCAACAAGTGGATTGAAGTATGTAGCAATTTCTTTCCAAAGAGATCATTAGCATGGAATTTCATCACTTGAGCTATGAGATATGATTTTGTAAAGAAGGCACCATAGCACTTGAATTCAAGCCATGAACATGAAGAAGTTATGAACCAAAACCATTTCAAATGAAAGATTCCTTTCTTGCAGCTCCTATAACTTGTTTGAAACACTAACCTTAGATGATATCACTTGCTTTTGAGCTATGATCCATGTGTTTTATGCATTGTCCAAAGTTTCATTCCATTTCAAGCATAAAGCCATGACTTCCATTCATGAAAAGTGACTTTAATCACAAAGTCCACTCTCCTTGAGCCAATACATGTTCCCTATACACCAAAAGTGATTCAAATCCAACAAGCAACCATCTAAGCTGCAAAGAAGCCAGCCTAAGTTAATGTTTAAAGCATTGCAAGTACCATGGGAACCATAACTTCAAGCTTTCCTCACAAAGAAGCAAAGTTGGATAACTTTCACATGTGATCTCCAAATTCTGAGATTCCTTCACCCACAAACCCTAATTTTGGCCTATAAATAGAGGGCATTGCTCATTGCATAAAACACAGAAGAAATCCCAAAGTCACTTTCTCACTTGAAATCCATTTTTTGTATCATTTGCATTCTTATAGTCATTTTGAGTTCTAGAGGTTCTGAGTGTCAACCAATCATTTCAACAGCTTCCATACATCATTTGTGAGCTGTTCATCACCTCCACCACCCTCAGAAACATTCCAAACCAAAAAACCCCATTGAAACTACATTAAAGAGCTCTTTGAAACCTTAACCTTCAAACTTTCACCAAACTCACACATTGTCCAAACTATCAATCCAAATACCTTCCATATATCATATAGAAGCTATCCAATCTATTAAACAACTTCTGTAACACCTAGAATCAAGTTCTCCATTTCAAATTTCATGTTTTGTAGGTACTATCAGGTTTGGAGTTCCAAAGGATTTCAGTTCATTCCAAGCATTCATTTAGCTTCCCTGAGGCACAAGGAAGCTATCCAGATCATCAACACACTTCTGTAACACCTCTAAGCAAGGATTCGATCTCCATTTTCAGAGGTAAAAAACTCAAACTTTGAACTCACGGGTAGAGGCATCATTTTAAACAAAACTTGATACCATTCTACTCAGCATGATGTGGGGAATAAAAGCCCTAAGGTTTTAGGGATTGATTGTGCATATTCATCATTTAATTTTTGTTTGAAGTTTTAGGGTTCTTTACTGTTTTCCAGAAATTCATGAGTTTCAGTTTGAATAAATTAATGAAAGTTATATGGTTGAATTAGTCTTGAAAAATCACATAAGATACACCTTTACATTTTCGAAAATGGTTAAGATTTGGCCATGGTCGAATTCCCAGAAATTATGTTCTTGAGGTTGAAGATGAAGTTGACCAAACTTTGAAACTTGTTTCGTATTATATATTTGCGCGTGTGTTTTGTTGTCACTTGTAGTGCTTTGGCTCAGTGGCCAAATTTTGATTCTGAAACCAAAGGGGTGTGGGTTCAAGTCTTCCCAAGGCCAAAACATAATTTTTTATCACTTGTTTATTTCTCTTTTTTAACCAACTTTCATAATTTATTTAAAATAGCAAACTTAATCATTTTGACTTTAAATTTTTTACACTTATCATGTAACTTGCCTATTTTTAGAATATAATTTAAAATTCCAAAATAAAAATATTATTTTGTCTCTTAAAAATTAAATCAAAAACAAGACTTTATATGTTTAAAAATCCAAAAAAAAAAATCATTTCTGTAGATACTTCACCAAGTAAAATCTTGTATATTTTTGTAGGAATTATTTTAGGGTTAGGTTAAAGTCCCTTTGAGGTTACCATGTACCCTTAGGCCAATTCTCCTTTAGAATTTGGCATTTCAATCATTTAAAATCAATTAGGTTTAAATGTGGTTCTAAAACCCTAATTTTCTAAAACCTTAATTTGAATCTTTGATCCCAAGCTTCACCATGTCAATATAGCTTGTTTACTTTGATCATTGACTTTGTTTATGTACACATACTTGTTGATCTTTATGTTAGAACATGAAATGTTCTGATCATATTTTCTAGTTTTGATGATAACATGAGATATGAATTTTGTATAAGACAATGTGGTACTCTAATAGATTACATTTTCCATTTCAGGAAAAGAATAAAAGAGTATGCAACATTTCATCCTTCAGATGCTCTGACCCATATGTTCTGGATGGTCACATCAGATCATGACAAGCAGAAGCAAGTTCTGGAGCTCTAAAGGTATCACGCTCTGAAGAACTTCCAAAAGCTGAAGCGCTGAAGTTCTAACAATGCACCAAACGCTGGAAACTCTGATATTCAAAGAGACTTGCAAAGTCTGAATTCAGTACAAAAGCAAATGATGAAAAGCTAGAAAGTCAAGTCCGTGTGTCTGACAAAAGGAACGTTGGAAGTATGGTCACAAAAGACAAAGTCAGAAGTAGCAGTTAATGCAAGGCTCGAGGTATATATATATATATATATATATATATATATATATATATATATATATATATATATATATATATATATATATATATATATATATATATATATATAAAAGGTATTTTAAGTGTTTATGGTATGATATTGTTTTACCATTCCCGCTTTTTTTTTTACTAGTTTTGATTAATTTGCTACATAATTAAAAAAAAAAGGTTTATTATGCTAGAGACAATTTATGCAAGAATTTTTGTCACCCAAGACAATTTATGCAAAAATGGCAAGAGGCCTGGTCATTATGCTGGAGAATTTCCAAACGTTGCAGTTTGTCACATTTGTTCCTTAGCAGGGTATGTTATTCATTCTTCTTTTAAATTATGCATGTAATTACATGAGGTAAGATGAAGTTTGATGACATGTTTTAGAAAGAGCATGTCAATCTTATTGACGAGAGGCTTGCTTATGTATAACGGTCGGCTTGATACTAATGAACTAGGTAGATATTTGTCAGAAAGTTTTAGTCGAGAAATACGAATCTGATATGAAATGAACATGAAAGCTTTAGTATAATATTTAATTTTGACTATTATGAATTTTTAGTTTATATCATCATAATTTTTATGAACATATAAATAGAATTAAGATTTGTTTTTAAAAATTGTTTTATTGTCATGTCACGTTACATATGTAGAAGTTAATATTTTTTACAAAGTTTAGAGAAAATAACCAACTAGACTAGCTGAATAGTTTTTAAAGATTAATATATAAAGATAAAATATTAAAGTAAAATTTAAAATAAAGTTAAAATTTTTTGTCATGGATTAAGCCTGAAATTAAATCTTCTTCCAACCCCTTGCTATATGTCTGAGTTAATAGTTTATTTATCGGTCGTCAGCCTAATAATATAAAATCTAACCAATTAAAAAAATATTGAAAAAATTCACCAATATCTTTTTTGTCATTTTCATTAAACGACACACTATTAAATTTTATTTTTATTAATTGTAATACAAAATCTAATCAATAAATAAATACTTGATAAATTAATTGTTAGTTAGTTCAGTAGTGATTGACGCTGAATTTGTTAGTTATATTCGGTTCCACGCAACTGCTATTGAGAGGGGGATGAAACTACTTAATGTTAGAACTAACCTCGCAACTGCTATCGAGAGGAGGTTGAACTGAAATCACTTAATGTCAGAATTAACCTCTAAACGGATTATAGTGGTGCAAAAAATAAATAAAGGGAAATGCTAACCAGTGCCCTTGGGACACTATTTAAGTGATTAAAGTGGTAAATTTTTATTAAAATACGTGTATTTAATGTATTAAAAATGTTATTGAAAATTGAAATGTTAACTTTTATAAAGAATATTTTTCTTATTTAGTATGCTTAAAGAGTGCCCTGAGGGCACTGGTTAGCAAGACCCATAAATAAATACTCGATAAAATATTAAAAATATATTGAAAAAATTGCCCAATGCTTTTTTTATCATTACCATTCAATAGGGATGGCAATGGGCAGGGTTTGGGCAGGGTATTATAGTACCCGTCCACATACCCGCAGTTTAAAAAAATCTCCGTACCCGAACTCAAACCCGCGTGGGTATCAATATTCATACCCGTACCCGTACCCTGTAGGTACCTCAATGTCCATACCCATACCCGCTTACCCGCATTTATAGTAAAATTAAACCATTTAATTACAAAATATCATATAATTTAAGTCTTTTTAACAATATTAAAAAAATTATGCATGTTATTGTTGAGTTGAGAAACAAATAAACACTTTTATTAAAATGTGCAATGATTTAATAGCGATATATTTTTAAAAAAATGTAGAAACATACATTTTTTATATAATATAAATGACATCATAGAAATATGTAGTGCGGGTATGGGGCGGGGTGGGTAGTAAAGTACCCGTGCCCGCATCCATACCCGCATATTTAAATGGGTAATTACCCGTGCCCGTGCCCATTTTTGCAGGTTTTTACCCTACCCGATGTGGGTATTTATTTTTGTGGGCACCCACTGGGGATGGGCCAAATTGCCATCCCT
>NC_081180.1:215505764-215611703 GCF_029867415.1 Vicia villosa | reverse complement strand
GATCTTTAGTTGTTTTATGTTGGACAAAGATGCTATCCTTTGAAGTTTATGAGATGTGAATTCCGCTGCATTATTTTATTAAAGTTGATTTGGTTTTGAAAGACTAATTGTTGTAAGAGTTCTCCCTATTTCCATGTGTTATGTATCTGTTATAATGAGCTTTTATGTGGTTGTTTTAAAGTTGAAAATGTAATACCTCATGTTGTTTAGAACTTTTGCATTCTGATTTTTATTATAACCGTTGGGTAGATTTGGAGTGTTACAGATGGAAGCGACGACAAAGTGGAGCTTCCAATGTGGCTGAGAGGAGGGTGTACTTGCATAGTTAGCACTCAAATGTTAAAGTCAGTATATGAAATAGTAGAGTATTTTAAAATATGTTTGAAACTTGTTACCTGATTCGGCGTCATTCCTTATATATAGGGGAGAGAAATAACGGTCTCGCTTCTTTCAAGCGTGGAATGCAGAGGACTGTTTGATCTGCATAAGGCGTAAATCTTTTGTAGAAAGATATAGGATGGTCTTAATGTAAGGAGAAGATTCTAGAAACACAATCGTGTAGTCCGTCAAAAGGCATTGGCCTAAAAGGACTATCTCAAGGTGATTGGTCCAAGATGAATACGGTCAACCCAGAACAGCCGTCCCTTAAGCCTTTATTATTGAGTAGTAAGGTGAGGGTGTGGAGAATTTCACTTTCAGCGACCGATCACTCTTATTTCGTGCTTTCATTGTTTAGAACGTCAAACGTGTATTCGGGAGCGTCATTATTAACATTCTTGGGAACTGAAACACTCAAGTGTTACATGCGCGAGATACGATCTTTAATAAGACACCTTTCTTTTCATATAGCCAGAACATAAGTCTAGAAAAAATTAGAGTCGTTTTTACTTGGATCTTTCTTTTCTACTTCTTCTTGAGCAGCTATCTTTTCCTCTTTTGATAATTTGTCTTCATGTATTCGAGAAAGTTAATGCAATATTGGTAAAAAAATCATGGAATAATGTAAAAGAAAACTAGAAGGATTTAAAATCTCCATGGGAAGGTTCTATATATAATCTTCCGTCATGTGTGTTTTTGCCAAGGGTGGCAACCTAGATAAAGATTTTCTTAAAGTGGGGTCGCATTGGGGTTCCATCACCCTTATTGAGGATGATAGAATATTTAGCGAGTATGACAGTTGAACCATCCCTCTTTAGGAGTATCTCTTCTCGACTTTGGGCGTTTGCTTTCCCCTTACTGCCTCTTTGGTTGGCATTTTTAATCACTTGATGGTGGCTCTGTAACACCCCATAATTTCCATTATTTAATTTAATTGGAATTTAAATTAATTATTTGGATTAATTGATATTTTAGTGAATTATTGGAGAAATTATGAAAATATGGTAATTGGGCCTGTGTGACAATTAGTAAAAAGGGAGGTGTTAATTACTAAGCCTTTTACTAAAGTGGAATTCTATTTTCTCATCAAATAAGGAAATTGGAAAAAATAAGGAAAATATAAATCAAAGAGAAGAAGAGGAGAACAAGAGAACGTGAAAGAGCAAGAGGAAGAAGAAGAGAGAGCATTCAAGAATCTTTGGCTAAGGTAAGGGATGACTAATCCATTTAGCCTATATTTTGGAGGATTTTGATGAAATTGATGATTATGGAGTATACTTGATGTTAGATAAACCTCAAGCATCTTAGGAATGTGTTAGAATGCCGAATTTGACACTATTTTGATGATATAAATGTTTGGGTATGTTTTGGGTTGAGTTGGGAAGATGAATTGCTGTCAAAAAGGGGACTTTAGAAATATTGTCTTGTACTAGAGGTGATGCTAGCACTAAAGGTGGCGCTAGAGGAAGAAACTCAGTATTGTGTTGTACTAGAGGAATGTTAGAAATAGAAGCATTATTTATTTATCAAGATTTTATTTGGAACAAAGATATGTTCAAAGACTTGATCATTCTTACTAAAAGTTTCTTCATCAAAAACAACATTCCTTATGCTTATTTTGCGTCTAAACTCTTCATACTCAAGGAAACTAGCATTTCTCGTTTCAAAGGTTTTTCTAGTGATAGGGTTTTAAGAATTGTACATGTAAGACTTTCCGACATACCATATAAACTAACAACTAATCATCTTTGTGTCCAACTTACCATCATGAGACCTATTAGTCATTGCTTCATCCCGA
Organism: Vicia villosa; assembly: GCF_029867415.1. Lineage (NCBI taxonomy): Eukaryota > Viridiplantae > Streptophyta > Magnoliopsida > Fabales > Fabaceae > Vicia > Vicia villosa. Next base: position 215,609,527 of record NC_081180.1, on the reverse strand, counting down.
AATATGAAGGTGCCTAATGCTAAGATTTTTTCTGGTGCATAACTCATAAGGGGTCTTAACTACTATTTTACTAGGTACTTCATTAAGGATGTAAATTTTGGCGCCTCTATCTAAAATGAATTTGAAAGAGAAGAAATCATAATCATATTCCTTAAAATACCATTAAGAGTTCAGTTTCGTTGTACTACAACTTCATTCATGCTTGGTTTTTTTTTCATTATGTATTCTGGAACAGTTCCACATTCATCGAAAAAAATGCAAAGGACCGGGGACATTGATCCCCTGATCCATCATGTCAAGGATATTCTCTAGCAGAAGCCTTTGAGTTCTCTGTTTAGATATATTTCCTATGCTTATGCCATAAAATGGCAAAATTCTTATTTAATTTTTTGTTTTGTACCATGTAACTCTATTCATTATTTTGTTATAAGGACATTCAATATCAAATATATAAAGATTATCATTCAAAGAACCATAAACAATAACATTTGAATCATATGAGATGCTAAATTTATTATTTCATAATGAGCAATTACAGCCAAATTTGACTAAAATAGAAATAGATAATAAATTTCTTATAGTCAATGCAAAAAAGTCTCAACGAAATAATAATCTAAAATCTCTTAGCCTTTACTACAACTTTATTGCTATCGCCCACTTAGATGATTCTTTTGATATCACTTGATGAACGATTTCACATGCAATCTTGTATGGACATACTAATGTGAGTAGTAGCACTACATTAATGAGAGCAAATAAAAGTGAGAAAATTCCCGCAAACTTCTTCCTTTTATTTTAGAAGCTAGTAACTAAGTGAGCAATTTCAATACTCTCTCTCTCACACACACACCTGCATCTCTTCCTCCCGCACACATCAAGAAATAAACTAATTGAGAGACCATTTATCATTGTAAGTATTGGAACTTACTTTGAATTGTCCAGAAAGATACATCAAAACCAAGTGAACAATTAAGTCCTCAAAAAGTTCTAACTTTAGTGCTTAAATTTTAATTTGAGATTAGATATCTCCATGATGTGATTCCTTATATTTCATTTATCTTTAAAACTCATTGAATTGAGCTTCTATAGAGTACTATTTTTTCACCCTTATCATTTTAAAAAAATAATTACTGTATAGTTTTAAGGAACCTCTTGAAAAATTTACTCTCTCTCTCTCTCTCTCTCTCTCTCCTGCACACATCAAGAAATAAACTAATTAAGAGACCATTTGTCATTGTAAGTATTGGAACTCACTTTGAATTGTCAAGGGAGATAAATCAAAACCAAGTGAACAATTAAGTCCTCAAAAAGTTCTAACTTTAATGCTTAAATTTTAATTTGAGATTAAATATTTCCATGATGTAATTCTTTATATTCCATTTGTCTTTAGAATTCATTGAACTGAGCTTATACATAGTACTATTTTTTCAGTCTTATCATTTTTAGAAAATAATTGTTGTATAGTTTTGAGGAACCTGGAAATTTTACTCTCAACAATTGAACCCTACTCCTTTTAGGTAGGGATCTTTTGATAATCATGAAACACACCTGGTTAAATCGATCTCATCATTCTATTTTAGTTTCATTTTGGTTCTGAATTGCGGCAATGAGGTCATCTTCCATGAAGTAACTCAACAAAAATACAATAAAATTAGTAGGAATGTCAAATAATCAATGGACGTGCACAATATTATTTATATAAAAATTAATAAACCCTAGAGTAAATACTAAAAACACCATCATTCTTTATTTTTGGTTGCATGAACGATTAATGATACTCTTATTTAGTGATCAAACATTAATAATAAGTCATCTATAACTATATATATAAAGGGGATACCGATATACCTATTTGGACTGGTCTATTTTCATTCCATATTTATCCTTTAAATTCTTTTACTATTTCCAACTTCATTTTGCAGTTACTTTTTTAATACATCAATTTTTAATGGTTTTTACAACTGCATCTTGTACAAAATATTACCCATCATAAAAACCTAATGCATCAAATTCTTTTTTTAATTATCTGTAACTATTTTTAATTTAACTTTTTGTTACTGTGTTGTTTATGGTTCTGAAGCATATGGTTTCATTTCTCATCCTTCACAGCTTTTACATTCATCCATTTATTTTTACTAATTTTCTTTTTCAAATTTAAATCTATAAAATATATGGTTCTATATTAGACACCGTGGAGTATTATATTAACCGTTAGCACACATGTGTTTATTTGTTTCATGCGTACTTAAAATTAAAATTGATGAGAGTCTTGCAAAAAATATTTATGATTCTTAATATTACTTCTCCAATTTTATACAAACAGTGAAAAATATTGAACGGGGCCTTTTATTTTTGCAATAAATACTCTTTTTTTTTTTGACAAAAACAAACTCAATGAAATTCATTCAACACATGATGTTCAATACAAGGAGGAATCATATGGATAACACTGCGTCTAGCCCAAGAATTGGTCGCCTTCGCGAGGGAATGGGCAACCAAATTCGCTTGACGCCTAATAAACTTCACCTCGAAGTTGGAAAAAACATGTAATAAATTTTTAATAGATATAATAATCAAACTAAACTCCGAGCCACCCTCGTGGTTGGAGTGGATGGCTTGAACAACCTGTTGAGAGTCACTTTCGAAGATAATATTATCAAGGTGCAAAGCTATAGCTCCTTCAATAGCTTCCTTAAGGGCGTAAGCTTCTGCTTCAAGGATGGAGAGGGTGCCAATATCCTAAGCAACACCTGCAATAATGAAATTACCCCTTTTATCACGAATACACCATCCCCTATTAGTAGTCCCAACATGACTGTTAAAACCCGCATCCACATTGCACTTTAACCATCCTTCCATTGGCGGGTTCCAACACGTGACATTCTGATGGTTATTCTCTCTCCCTTGAATTTTTTGTGCTGTAAGCCAATTCTGCCAGTTATGAAAAGCGATCATACCCAATTTAGATGCTTCCTCTTTCTCATTATGCCAAATAAAATCGTTTCTATTCTTCCAAATCACGTCCATCATAACTGCAAATCTACCAGCAACCATCCTATCTTCTGATCTACATATATCAAATATTAGAGATTTTACATCACTAAAATTATGTAAACGGGGCTCTAGAAGATCTGACAAACTTGCTGTCCTCCAACACTGAATAGTCGTATCACAACCAAAAAACACATGCCAATCATCTTCAATATTATTTCCGCAGAGCTGACAATCTGATGGGCAAGGTACCTGATGTTGACGAAGTCTGGTACGCGATGGTAAGCATCCCATACATATCCTCCATAACAAATGCTTGGTTTTAGATGGAGCTTTAATTCTCCAAAGACTATTCCAATCCTCCTTCCCACTATCATTATTTTGCCTCTTTTTAGAACTTATCCACAACTTGTAGCCAGATCTCACACTATACTATCCATTTTGTTCCTCTTTCCATACCAATCTATCTTCGACCACCTCTTGCAACAACGGAACCTGTAATATATCGTCGGTAGCTACATAATCAAACAAATCCTCAATCAACCTTGTATTCCATTCTTTCGCATTAGGCAACATAAGATGTTTAACGGTAATATCGTACGTACCTTGCTTTTGGGGTCCAACAAGGCATCCTTCTCTTCTTCCCCTAAGCCAAGGTTCGTTCATTGCCTTGATTTGACTACCATCACCTATACTCCACCTGTACCCTAATGTTAAGACATCTCTTGCTTTCCACATGCTTCTCCACACAAAGCTAGGGTTATATCCAATATTTGCATCTAAGAAAGAAGTACGGGGATAATACCTTGCTTTGAAGATTCTTGCCACAAGAGTATGCGGCCTTGTCAACAAATTCCATCCTTGTTTTGCAACCATAGCCATGTTAAATGCTTTAAGATCCCTAAAGCCCAACCCACCTTCCGCCTTAGAATAAGTTAGCTTGTCCCACGCCATCCATCTTATACGACGATTATTGTTATTTCCCCCCCCCCCACCAGAAAGAATTCATCATCTTTTCAATATCATTGATTACCGCATCTGGTAGAATAAAGATGCTCATGATATAGGCTGGAATAGATTGAAGAACCGATTTTATCATAATCTCCTTTCCCGCTTTTGATAAAGACCTACCACTCCACGAATTAATCCTCTTCCAAATACGATCCTTAATAAAGGAAAAAGTGTCCTTTTTACTTCTTCCAATCATCGATGGTAATCCTAGGTACTTTCCGGTCCCCATAACATGCCGAACTCCCATAATTCTTGCAATATCCTCTTGCGCTGGTTTGCTCAAATTCCGGCTAAAAAACACTTCAGACTTATTCATATTAATCTCCTGGCCTGAAGCGTCAGCATATGTATTAAGCAAATTCATAAGACGTGTCACCTCCGTGAGATTGGCCCTACAAAATAGAAAACAATCATCAGCAAAAAGCAGATGGGACACACTCGGTGCCCCTCTGCACACCTGGAATCCATGGATATCACCACTCGCCACTTCTCTCTGAATAAGAGCTGAAAGACCTTCTGAAATCAGAATAAAGAGGTAAGGAGATGTTGCACCCCAAAATTTGCCCACTTATTTATTCCCAAAGGGCCTTCCCATTACATTCATGTGCATATCTCATATAGGCCATTCATCCATTACATTCATCCATATCACAGTTACTGTTCAAGAAGAGTGACAAAAGGAGCTCTTATTGAGAAAATTTCTTGGTTCAGAAGAAAGGATCTGAAGTCTGATTATAGAGGATCATTTCCATCAACATACTCCTAAAATCAGGGTTTTATTCTCTCCAAATCAAAGCTCAAGTTAAAAGATACAAATCTCATATTCATCAGGGCTTTCAGATTAGGGTTTTTGACCAAACTCAACCCTGTTGACTTTCTGGTCAGGATTTAATCAGGAGATGTTTGTGGACGTGAAATATGGCTGTCTTGAAGAAATATCATTCACTGGAGTTTATTTGGTTGAAAGTTAATTGAGAATTGGCTCCGAAACGGAATAGTCGGGAAATTCATCTGTAATTTGAAAAAATCAGGAAATGTTGACTTTTTGGTCAAAGTCAAAGTCAAAGTCAACTGTCAAATATGGACTTACGGTGGAAAATCGGTCAAAGAAAGTCAACAAAATGAACAAAATCAAGAAAATGCAAAAATTACCAAAATTGGAAAATTAGTTGAAAATTGAAGTTGCCATAAAAAGAAGGTTCTATACTTAGAATAATTTTGGAAAGATTGGGAAATGGTTGGTCAGCTCATTTTAGGACCAGTTTACACGTGTTTCTAGGCCTCATTTCAAGACAAGGTCAACACCAAAAATGTTCATCTCATGGCCCTCTACAATGTTGTAGTTGGGAGTTTTTTCATATGACATATGGATTGAGAGTTATTGAAGGGAGAAGTTGGCAAAATCACACTTATGCAAGTCAAGTAGCAAGGCAAATTTCTGGGCAGCAGGCAAGCATTTCTACGAACACGTGATGTGCCAAACTTCAAGCTGATTATAGGGAAGCACAAAGACTCATCAGGTTCACACTTGGTATGAATCTCCTTTACTCCATGCTCTCTATCCAGCAAGACAATAATCATGGAATTTGATTAAGTATAGAGTAAGATACAAGAGTCTAAAGTCATGCCCTGGCAATGGTGTGTGTTGGCATGAGTGTGAGCAAACAACCTGGGCATGCGCGAGGCATTCGATCGAACAGGTGGCATGCCAAATGTAAAGACAATTTTAGAGAGATATAAGCATTATGTGAGGTCAATTTCAATGTCGACCTATTCTTCCCCATGTCCTTTATATCTTGAGCATAAATTTGCAATAATTGAGGACTCATGGTGGAAGATATAAGCATGCAAAGTAAGCTATTGGTAAGCTGTATGTGGCATGGAAAGGGTTGAGTCACGCGCGCAGGAAATTGGCAGTGATATGCCATCAAGTTGCAAGCCATGTTTGAATAGGTTACAAGGGTCTCCTCTCAAAGCTCACAACACCAAACTTCTTCTATGCTACGCCCTCTTTGCATTGGTCATGAGTTTGGAACAAATGATGGCTCATAGCTAGAGATACATAGGCTGAAAGTTAGCTTGGTAAAGGTCGAGATCGGTAAGACGTCATGCTAGAAATCAATGGCTCACAACATATAGCAACACAACCTACAACATGCTGACAGTACCAACATTTTATTCCAAATAACCAGGCACACATATTAAAAAAAGGGCATAGAAAGAGTTTACTCAAAATGTTGTTCAATAAGTGTTAGAGAAATACTACACTGCAACAAGCCCATGCAGCCTCACCATACACTCCATGAACACTCCCTACATGAAATCATACCATGCAAGCAACACACCATAAGTCAATGCTCCCTCGCCTCACCCTATATAAGTCAAGAGCACCTCACAAATCCAGGACACGCTCACTTTTTCTATTTTTCAGTTTCCAACCACTCTCTCTTCTCTCCACTCTCTCTTCTCTCCACTCTTTTTTCTCTCTTTTCTCTCATCTTCATCACTCCTTCACCATGTAACCACCCTAACAAACTCTTAACTAACCTCAACTGCCATAACCGTTTTGCCCACACCTCCATCATCTTCATCCACCTCTCATCAACCTTCAACCACCATAACTTTCCTCTTCATCATCAACATCACTCTCTCTCTCACTTCGGGGACCTTCATCTACATTCACCACGGTGCAGCATCATCAACATCGTTTCTCTCATTATGTTCAAGGATCCATCCAAGAGTAGCAGCTCTCGTGGCTTCTTGAAGTGGATCGTAGCGTCACCAAGCTCGTGGACCAGTCATAAATCCTGAGTTTATTTCTCAGGATTGGAAGTTCTCTTCAGATCGGTAGCGTATGCAAGTTGGATTCTGGTGGTGGAGTTCTTCTTGCTTCTTCATTCAAAGCTCATTTGCAGGATCTGTGAACGCGTAAATGATTGAGGATGCGTTCAGATTGAGTTTTGACAAAGATCATACTAGTTAGGGCTTCAAAGATGTTCACGGTTTGGTTTCTAGAAGAGGAATCAATGAAAACCGAGGTTAGATTTGGAGTCAGGAGAGAATTCCGAGGGGAATGGTGGTAGAGTTCTGATTGTCTGGGCGCAGGTGGTGGTGGTCGACGGCGGCGATCGCCGGAGAAGACGACCGGAGCCCTAGCTCCGGCGTCTGTTTCTGTTTTCTAGCTATGACTCAGTTTGGCATATGTGGCATGCTGCTACTCGTTCTTTCTCCCATTATTTCTCATTTGCGTCTTATTCTAATGATCAGAATTTGAGTTGGCATGTTCTAATTGGTACCCCTGTTCCTTTTTGTCTTATGTGATATAAATCCAACTTGACCAATTGATACATGCTCAGTATGCTTCTTGTCACGTTATTTTTTTTTTCATGTAAGTCATAGATTAGAGATATTAATGCATATGCTGATAAAATAAAAGTGAGTTGAAATAATGGTTTGTGAAATGTGTTGCTGGTGGGCCACGCCCTGAGTTTGACATTGGGCCTTGCGCTAGTTGCTGTTTCCACCCCCATTTCGAATCCCATGTGCCATTTGTGAATAGAATTTAGTTCATTCCAGATTTTGCTTTCTCACCCCCTGTTGACAGATTTAAAAAAATACAAAAAAATAGTTTCTTTTTATTTTTCTTTTGTTTGTTAATTCATCTTGCTTAGATAAAAATTGATAAAAATAGCTTTTTGACTAATTAGATTTTTAGGAGCAATTGTTTTTTTAGAATTTTAATTGTTGGTTTTTCTTGAATTTTGATTGGTTAATAAATCATAAAAATACATAGTTTTTTTAGTTTTAATTCATGGAAAATAGTTCTAAGCTTGATAAAAATATAAAATTGCTTGTGAATATTTTCATTGTTGGTTTAGATTTTAATTGTTTCTTTTTGTGAATATATTTTGTAAAATGACTAAAATACCCCTAGTTGTTAAAAGTTGACTTTAGTCAACTTAAACAGTTTTCTTCTTAGTTTAATATTCCCTTTAGATATTAGTTTAGATCTTAAATAGGAATTAGTATATAACATTAGATTAGAAAATAGGGTAGTTCCCCTTGCTCATTTCTTTTTCTTTTTCAACATTAAAAAACTTAATAAATACTGATAAGGATCATACCGTTTTGTTTTTTTTTTCTTTTTGTGGTAGGAAAGAAATGATTGGGGTGTAGGCCCCGATGTATGTTCTTTCCTACTTAGCGGAAGAGAAATGATTGAGGCGTAGGCCTCGGTGTATTTCTTAACCGCTATTTAGAGAAACGATTGTGGCGTAGGCCTCGATGTGCATTCCCTAAATATTCCAAAAAATGTATTTCTTAACCAATATTTAGAGAAACGGTTGTGGCGTAGGCCTCGATGTGCATTCTCTAAATATTCAAGAAAAACTGTATTTCTTAACCAATATTTAGAGAAACGATTGTGGTGTAGACCTCGATGTGCATTCTCTAAATATTCAAAAAAAGCTTTTTCTTGGTATGATCTAAATCACAGATAAATTCCCTTAAAAAATACCCAACCAAAAACATTAAAAAATGCTTAATAAAAGGCTCAGACTTAAAACAAAGTAAGGAAGCAATGCGAAGCCTTGTAGTGGGTTTTGTCATTGTGGAATTACAATAAAAGACACAAACCCATGATTCTTTTCTTTTGCCTTGTTAGGCACCTAAGAACAAGTTAAGTCCATTCCAAAGTAGGCGTGTAAGTCTCCAAAGGTCGAGCATCGTGGATTGTGACCTTAACCTCTGTTCAACTAAAAAACACAAAACAAATGGAAATTATGGAGCCGAACTACGGTCGCTCTGATTCCTTTTAAGGGATACGTAGGCATTGGGTCGCGGGGCCTAAGCGAGCACACTTGTAAGTAATTCCTTCTTTTCCCCGTATTTCTTTTGCATGCATTCGCATTTAGGTTTTAGACATTAGACACCCTTTAGATAGAAACAAACATAGGTGGATACCATCGAGTACGATGGGCGTGAGGGGTGCTAACACCTTCCCCTTGCGTAACCGACTCCCGTGCCCTATTCTCTGGTCGAAAGACCCTGTTCTTGTTCTGAGTTAAGTTTTCTAATATTCCTTTCCCTTATGGGATAAATATATTAGTGGCGACTCTGATCCATTTTTCGCGGTAGCGACAGCTGGCGACTTCACTGGGGATGCCATAGACCAGTGCTGGTCCATTCTTAGCGAGTCGATCCTAGCCTGCGTTTGTTTGTTTATTTACTGGGTGTTTATTTGTTTTTATGTCTATACCTTGTATATATGTTTGCATGTTTATTCTTCTGCTTGCATATCATGTTTATTTCTGTTTGCACATCATGCATATGGATTATATTCTGTGTTCCTTGGGGTCTTCTGTTCTGTTTTGCAGGTTGGGTGGGATGTTCTATGAGGTAAAAGGCCCAATACCCAGGCCAGAGTGACACATAGGATACCTAGGATAGAGTGGATAGTCATGACGCCGATGAGATGTCAGGTCTTGTCTAGTGCGATCATGAGACCCACACCCAGTCGAGGTCCAAATGGGGTATCATTGTTGGCATGTAGATGCAACAATGGTGGTACCTCAGGAGGACTGATAACGCTGGTTGCCATTTTGACCTACCTTGGCCTAGATTCACCCGTGAGTGGGGAGGGATATACATGACAGGCATCGTTGGTGACTATTTAGTTCTGTTGGTGACTATTGGTTCTCCTGGTATTCAAAAAGGTGTCGGACCTTTGATCCTGTTACATCTGACCTACATCAGTTATTCAGAGGATTGTACAGTGGATACTAATATTATATGGACCTTGATCCCATGCCTTTGCATTGCATAACATCATTACTTTATCCACTTCATTTGTGGGGGATCCTAAAGTCTGATTTTAAAAAAAAAGAAAAGGGAAAAGAGAGAGGAAAAGAAAAAAGTAGAAAAACAGAAAAGATGGAAAAGAAAAAAAGAAAAGATACTATATGCAAAAAAAAAAGAGAATAAAAAAGAAACAAAAGTGTGAAAAGACTTTAGGATTCTCCATAAATGAAACATGCATTCATTATCATGCATTTCATAGTTCTCTCAGAAGCTTATGAGGGCCCTTTCCATTCAAATTTTGACTTCAACAACAAATTGACTCCTCACCGCTACGTGCTTGAAAGTTAACAATGGAATAACTCCATGGGGATTTGAATGAAATAAAAACAGAAATGGGGATTAACGTGAATCAGTGTATGGAGGCTATCCACGGTTTTTCTCTTAGACAAGAAGAGTTCAGATAGGTTCTTCCGAGGCTTAATACAAATGTTAACCTTACTCCGAGAGGAGATCTTATGAATCAGAATGTCTGAAATGCTGTTGAGATTCCTATTTCCGATCATTGAAATAAAAAAAAAAGATTCCACCTCTTGAAGACAAGGCTGGACGCCATGAAAGATTGTGACTTTGTTGGATTGTGCCTAGTGCTTGATGCCAAAAGCTGAAAAGGTCATTTATTCTCTCTCTGGATAGTTTGGACATGCAAGCCAAACTGGTAATCATCACTTGTACATATATGGAAATTGCTTGGGGCTCCCGACCGAGGGATAAGCAAGACGTATTCTGGTCTTGAGCACTGCACCATTCGCATTGCTCGAATCCCTAAAGCACCACAAAGTTTTATGCAAATTTGTCAGAATCTTTTGCCATGTGATAATCAAGAGTGTTCTGCAGAGGCATTTCTTGTTCTCAAGTTGTTGCTTCGTATCATGAGTCATCTCTTCCCAGAATTTTCTTCTCAGTGGCCTTTGCTCGTCAACAGAGAAAGAAAGAATATGAGAAATAAACCGATGTAATTTCAGTGCCTTGTGCTCAGTTACATCCCTGATTGTTGGTATTTCAGTTGGTATTTTGGGTGTTACTCACCACATATAGCTCTCTTGAGTTCGATGATATGCAATATTCTTTCAATCATGATGGTGATTACCGTTCTAACATCTACGTTTGGGGCTCCCGACCGAGGGATAAGCAAGACATTGTCTATCTTGAGTATTGCATCATTTGCATTGCTCGAATCCCTAAACTAAGGAAAAATGCGCCACTCTTGTGCGCCTTTGTTGGAATATTCTTCTGGGAAGTAATCTAAGGTGCGTGGAAGGAACATATGATAATGTTAAGTGGCTACCATGCTGGGGCACCTAGCCATTCAACTGAAGGTGGTAGGACATTCAAAGGCAGAATTCAAGTCCTCGTTGATTTCGGAATAACCACAATCCACTCCAAGAGGTCCTATGCACAAGTTGAAGTCTCAATGGGGTATCAAAACTGAAAAAAGCATTCAAGAGCAATAAGTCCAGACGGAGTCAAGTCTCCTCAACAAGGGCATTCATTTAGTTCTTTATTGCATTCTCATTTGTAACGTTTCATTGTTTGTTTAAGCATTTCTAGCATGTAAAAATTTGTTAATTTTGAATGAGAATCATAATGCATTGTTTATGTTTGTCTTGAAGTAATCCATTCGTTTTCACTCAAAAAAAAAAGTTTTTGGCATTACGATACCAACTTTATTAATCTCTTGCTTAGGCAACGAGCGGAGGGAGAATGATGATGATAAAAAATACAAAATCCCTAATTGTGTGTTTTTGAATAAAACCCTACTGATGATGTACAGGCATTGTTTCAAATCCCCAAACACCGGAGATATAAGGGAGATAGACCCTCGTCAACCCCTTTGAGCCTTGAAGTAGGAGTTTCTTTTCTGTTCAGAAAAACCCTTAATTTTAACCCTGGGGCAGGGTAGTGTTCATTTAACTTGATCAAGTGTTCAAAACTCATAAAGGATATGCATCCAAGGATACAACAATGGTTATCCTTCAAAAGGTTGAGGAATGTCAAAACCGCAATGGTTATCCTTCACCTACCAAGAGGACAAAAGATGACGATACCGCAATGGTAATTCTTCATCAATCATGGAATGAGGCAGTCGCAATCACTTCCAACGAATCAAAGACAATGTGAGGTCACACGACTTGTTCAAAAAAAAAAAGAGAGAAAAAGAAAATGAAAAAATGGAAAAAAAGTGATGAAAGAAAAGAATATAGCAATAAAAATAAAAATGATGGTGAAAATAAAGAAAGAACAAAGTCGTGTGATAATGAATCAGAAGAATAAAAGGTGAGCGACTGCCACGTCCAAAAAACCTAATTGATTCCTCAACCATTTCAAAATTCCTTATGAGGAATGAGCACTCATGTTGAGTTAATTGAACTTAGGAGTGGAGAACATCACGAAGGGGGTGGGTACCAAATAATTTTGAGCCTAAAAATCCTTTGTGTCTGAAAACCATGAACCCGGCCAAGATACAACCCTTAAAAGTCCTAATTGAAGTAGGGTTTATTTCGAAGACGCACTCCAACGAGATAGCGTTTAGCTGACTCCCAATGAAGCATAACACATACCTATGTTGGTATCGTATGCCCGCTTTACATTTCATTCACAAGAGGCGGCCACTTCATTGCATAAAAAGTTCTTAAACTTCAAGACTAGCATAGGCTTTGCATTAGAATTATCATTCTTAGAATTAACATTCTTTTGCATACAAAACATTTGCTTAAACATCAAGGAAGTTTCCATTGTGAGAATCCATGAAGAGCTTGATCATGTCAAAGTAAAAGAGACTTGAGAACTCCTCAGAGTAAAAAGAAATCATTCCAGAGACTAATATATCAAGGGGCATGTTGCCTAAAGACTCCATTGAGCATAATCAGTTTATACCTTCTTTGATCGATTACCCTGAGGGGAGAAGTCTGAATACTCTATTGAGTAGATGAATTTTGATTAAGTATCCTTGAGGGGAAGAGTATGAAGACTCCATTGAGTATGATAAAGTTACTTCCATAGTTTGGTTGACTTCAAGGGAAGTAAACTCGAGGATTCTGATAAGATGTACATAATCAGGGGCAGTCACGACGAGGAATCTCTCCCGTGAGTTCAGCCGACCTGGGGCAAGCAAGTCAAGATTTGACATCTCAAATTTGACCAATCAGGGTTAATCAAGTCGAGGAATCTCTCAATTGATTTCAATCAATCTGAAGTAGTGACGTCGAGGAATCTCTCAAGCTCACTCAATATGGGGCAATTACGTCGAGATTCGACAAATCTCTTCAAGGATCCGTGGATCAAGAGAAAGAATAGTTCAAAGGTATGAATATGCTGGGGCATAATTTTCTCAAGTAATGGGGGCGTAAGGATCTTCTCGAGGCAAATGCCTTTCCCCGAGAGTTAGTTCCATTCCTCAAGCATAGGAGTTTATTTCTCCTAGAAAAGTCTCTCCCCGTTTATTTCTCCTGGGAATTCATTCTTTCCCCAAGTATAGGAGTTTATTTCTCCTCGGAGTTGTTCCAATCCTCTCAACGATGGTTCCTCATCAGAGTTCTCATCTCCAATATGGTAAATTGAGGGAATCTCCTCAAGCTAAAAATTCTCCAAGTCATGGCACATGGTGAGAAGTCAGAAGTCATTCTTCAAGTCAACGAAGAAGTACATCTTGCAAGTCAAAGTCCAATATCTATTGGCACCCCCACAGAGTTCACAACACTAAGGGGATTCTCCCTTGTGTTTACCTCTCCCGAGGTCAAAGACGAAGTTCGATCAACAAGTCAGCGAAATATTCTTTAAAGGGCCCTCATCCTCTCTTGCATATAGTAATCATCGCATTCACATTGCATCTACAAAAAGCGTAGCATTTCCATGAACATGGAGCATTACGCCATGAAAAAATTCAAACATGCATCAATGCATAAGCCAAGTTTGTATGTGCTCTAAAGGCACAAGATAATGTATTCCCAGAAGAAGTCTTGTCCTCCTCCTCCAAGGTGGATTGAATGCAAAGTTAGTCCTCGTTAAGATCGTGTTTCATTGGTCATTTTTCCACTTTCCGTGTTCAATAAAGTCTAACTAAGGTTAGCACCTCCTTTTTCTAAAGCCTAACTAAGGTTAGCACCTCCTTTTTCTAAAGTCTAACTAAGGTTAGCACCTCCTTTTTCTAAAGCCTAACTAAGGTTAGCACCTCCTTTTTCTAAAGTCTAACTAAGGTTAGCACCTCCTTTTTCTAAAGTCTAACTAAGGTTAGCACCTCCTTCTTTTCAAAGTCTAACTAAGGTTAGCAATTTGGTTGAGTCGTCTAAGGATGGTTCTTCCTTGTGGAGTCACGCTACGGTTGTGTCTTCTCTTTTTCAAAGTCTAACTAAGGTTAGCAGTTTGGTAGAGTCGTCTAAGGATGGTTCTTCCTTATGGAGTCACGCTACGGTTGTGTCTTCTCTTTTTCAAAGTCTAACTAAGGTTAGCAATTTGGTAGAGTCATCTAAGGATGGTCCTTCCTTGTGGAGGCACGCTATGGTTATGCCTTATCTTTTTCCAAGTCTAAATAAGGTTAGCGATTTGGTAGAGTCGTCTACGGATGGTTTCTTCCTTGTGGAGTCACGCTACGGTTGTGTCTTCTTTTCAAAGTCTAACTAAGGTTAGCGATTTGGTAGAGTCGTCTACGGATGGTTTCTTCCTTGTGGAGTCACGCTACAGTTGTGTCTTCTTTTCAAAGTCTAACTAAGGTTAGCAATTTGGTTGGGTCGTCTAAGGATGGTTCTTCCTTGTGGAGTCACGCTACGGTGGTGTCGCCTCTTCTTCAAGTCTAACTACGGTTAGCACTCTCCTTTTCAAGTCTATCTAAGGATAGCAATCTTTTCAAAGTCTAACTAAGGTTAGCAACTTGTCTGGTCCACCTTTGATACTATTCAACACCGTTGCTTTACCACAGAATGCAAATTTTGATGGTACTTTTGGGTATTCAATCCACTTTCACCTCTCATGTCTAGAACTTGTGTCGTCGTACATTCAGGTCCAAGCAGATTGAATAGGGGCAGCTGTTGCACCCCAAAATTTGCCCACTTATTTATTCCCAAAGGGCCTTCCCATTACATTCATGTGCATATCTCATATAGGCCATTCATCCATTACATTCATCCATATCACAGTTACTGTTCAAGAAGAGTGACAAAAGGAGCTCTTATTGAGAAAATTTCTTGGTTCAGAAGAAAGGATCTGAAGTCTGATTATAGAGGATCATTTCCATCAACATACTCCTAAAATCAGGGTTTTATTCTCTCCAAATCAAAGCTCAAGTTAAAAGATACAAATCTCATATTCATCAGGGCTTTCAGATTAGGGTTTTTGACCAAACTCAACCCTGTTGACTTTCTGGTCAGGATTTAATCAGGAGATGTTTGTGGACGTGAAATATGGCTGTCTTGAAGAAATATCATTCACTGGAGTTTATTTGGTTGAAAGTTAATTGAGAATTGGCTCCGAAACGGAATAGTCGGGAAATTCATCTGTAATTTGAAAAAATCAGGAAATGTTGACTTTTTGGTCAAAGTCAAAGTCAAAGTCAACTGTCAAATATGGACTTACGGTGGAAAATCGGTCAAAGAAAGTCAACAAAATGAACAAAATCAAGAAAATGCAAAAATTACCAAAATTGGAAAATTAGTTGAAAATTGAAGTTGCCATAAAAAGAAGGTTCTATACTTAGAATAATTTTGGAAAGATTGGGAAATGGTTGGTCAGCTCATTTTAGGACCAGTTTACACGTGTTTCTAGGCCTCATTTCAAGACAAGGTCAACACCAAAAATGTTCATCTCATGGCCCTCTACAATGTTGTAGTTGGGAGTTTTTTCATATGACATATGGATTGAGAGTTATTGAAGGGAGAAGTTGGCAAAATCACACTTATGCAAGTCAAGTAGCAAGGCAAATTTCTGGGCAGCAGGCAAGCATTTCTACGAACACGTGATGTGCCAAACTTCAAGCTGATTATAGGGAAGCACAAAGACTCATCAGGTTCACACTTGGTATGAATCTCCTTTACTCCATGCTCTCTATCCAGCAAGACAATAATCATGGAATTTGATTAAGTATAGAGTAAGATACAAGAGTCTAAAGTCATGCCCTGGCAATGGTGTGTGTTGGCATGAGTGTGAGCAAACAACCTGGGCATGCGCGAGGCATTCGATCGAACAGGTGGCATGCCAAATGTAAAGACAATTTTAGAGAGATATAAGCATTATGTGAGGTCAATTTCAATGTCGACCTATTCTTCCCCATGTCCTTTATATCTTGAGCATAAATTTGCAATAATTGAGGACTCATGGTGGAAGATATAAGCATGCAAAGTAAGCTATTGGTAAGCTGTATGTGGCATGGAAAGGGTTGAGTCACGCGCGCAGGAAATTGGCAGTGATATGCCATCAAGTTGCAAGCCATGTTTGAATAGGTTACAAGGGTCTCCTCTCAAAGCTCACAACACCAAACTTCTTCTATGCTACGCCCTCTTTGCATTGGTCATGAGTTTGGAACAAATGATGGCTCATAGCTAGAGATACATAGGCTGAAAGTTAGCTTGGTAAAGGTCGAGATCGGTAAGACGTCATGCTAGAAATCAATGGCTCACAACATATAGCAACACAACCTACAGCATGCTGACAGTACCAACATTTTATTCCAAATAACCATGCACACGTATTAAAAAAAGGGCATAGAAAGAGTTTACTCAAAATGTTGTTCAATAAGTGTTAGAGAAATACTACACTGCAACAAGCCCATGCAGCCTCACCATACACTCCATGAACACTCCCTACATGAAATCATACCATGCAAGCAACACACCATAAGTCAATGCTCCCTCGCCTCACCCTATATAAGTCAAGAGCACCTCACAAATCCAGGACACGCTCACTTTTTCTATTTTTCAGTTTCCAACCACTCTCTCTTCTCTCCACTCTTTTTTCTCTCTTTTCTCTCATCTTCATCACTCCTTCACCATGTAACCACCCTAACAAACTCTTAACTAACCTCAACTGCCATAACTGTTTTGCCCACACCTCCATCATCTTCATCCACCTCTCATCAACCTTCAACCACCATAACTTTCCTCTTCATCATCAACATCACTCTCTCTCTCTCTCACTTCGGGGACCTTCATCTACATTCACCACGGTGCAGCATCATCAACATCGTTTCTCTCATTATGTTCAAGGATCCATCCAAGAGTAGCAGCTCTCGTGGCTTCTTGAAGTGGATCGTAGCGTCACCAAGCTCGTGGACCAGTCATAAATCCTGAGTTTATTTCTCAGGATTGGAAGTTCTCTTCAGATCGGTAGCGTATGCAAGTTGGATTCTGGTGGTGGATTTCTTCTTGCTTCTTCATTCAAAGCTCATTTGCAGGATCTGTGAACGCGTAAATGATTGAGGATGCGTTCAGATTGAGTTTTGACAAAGATCATACTAGTTAGGGCTTCAAAGATGTTCACGGTTTGGTTTCTAGAAGAGGAATCAATGAAAACTGAGGTTAGATTTGGAGTCAGGAGAGAATTCCGAGGGGAATGGTGGTAGAGTTCTGATTGTCTGGGCGCAGGTGGTGGTGGTCGACGGCGGCGATCGCCGGAGAAGACGACCGGAGCCCTAGCTCCGGCGTCTGTTTCTGTTTTCTAGCTATGACTCAGTTTGGCATATGTGGCATGCTGCTACTCGTTCTTTCTCCCATTATTTCTCATTTGCGTCTTATTCTAATGATCAGAATTTGAGTTGGCATGTTCTAATTGGTACCCCTGTTCCTTTTTGTCTTATGTGATATAAATCCAACTTGACCAATTGATACATGCTCAGTATGCTTCTTGTCACGTTATTTTTTTTTCATGTAAGTCATAGATTAGAGATATTAATGCATATGCTGATAAAATAAAAGTGAGTTGAAATAATGGTTTGTGAAATGTGTTGCTGGTGGGCCACGCCCTGAGTTTGACATTGGGCCTTGCGCTAGTTGCTGTTTCCACCCCCATTTCGAATCCCATATGCCATTTGTGAATAGAATTTAGTTCATTCCAGATTTTGCTTTCTCACCCCCTGTTGACAGATTTAAAAAAATACAAAAAAATAGTTTCTTTTGTTTGTTAATTCATCTTGCTTAGATAAAAATTGATAAAAATAGCTTTTTGACTAATTAGATTTTTAGGAGCAATTGTTTTTTTAGAATTTTAATTGTTGGTTTTTCTTGAATTTTGATTGGTTAATAAATCATAAAAATACATAGTTTTTTTAGTTTTAATTCATGGAAAATAGTTCTAAGCTTGATAAAAATATAAAATTGCTTGTGAATATTTTCATTGTTGGTTTAGATTTTAATTGTTTCTTTTTGTGAATATATTTTGTAAAATGACTAAAATACCCCTAGTTGTTAAAAGTTGACTTTAGTCAACTTAAACAGTTTTCTTCTTAGTTTAATATTCCCTTTAGATATTAGTTTAGATCTTAAATAGGAATTAGTATATAACATTAGATTAGAAAATAGGGTAGTTCCCCTTGCTCATTTCTTTTTCTTTTTCAACATTAAAAAACTTAATAAATACTGATAAGGATACCGTTTTGTTTTTTTTTTCTTTTTGTGGTAGGAAAGAAATGATTGGGGTGTAGGCCCCGATGTATGTTCTTTCCTACTTAGCGGAAGAGAAATGATTGAGGCGTAGGCCTCGGTGTATTTCTTAACCGCTATTTAGAGAAACGATTGTGGCGTAGGCCTCGATGTGCATTCCCTAAATATTCCAAAAAATGTATTTCTTAACCAATATTTAGATAAACGGTTGTGGCGTAGGCCTCGATGTGCATTCTCTAAATATTCAAGAAAAACTGTATTTCTTAACCAATATTTAGAGAAACGATTGTGGTGTAGACCTCGATGTGCATTCTCTAAATATTCAAAAAAAGCTTTTTCTTGGTATGATCTAAATCACAGATAAATTCCCTTAAAAAATACCCAACCAAAAACATTAAAAAATGCTTAATAAAAGGCTCAGACTTAAAACAAAGTAAGGAAGCAATGCGAAGCCTTGTAGTGGGTTTTGTCATTGTGGAATTACAATAAAAGACACAAACCCAAGATTCTTTTCTTTTGCCTTGTTAGGCACCTAAGAACAAGTTAAGTCCATTCCAAAGTAGGCGTGTAAGTCTCCAAAGGTCGAGCATCGTGGATTGTGACCTTAACCTCTGTTCAACTAAAAAACACAAAACAAATGGAAATTATGGAGCCGAACTACGGTCGCTCTGATTCCTTTTAAGGGATACGTAGGCATTGGGTCGCGGGGCCTAAGCGAGCACACTTGTAAGTAATTCCTTCTTTTCCCCGTATTTCTTTTGCATGCATTCGCATTTAGGTTTTAGACATTAGACACCCTTTAGATAGAAACAAACATAGGTGGATACCATCGAGTACGATGGGCGTGAGGGGTGCTAACACCTTCCCCTTGCGTAACCGACTCCCGTGCCCTATTCTCTGGTCGAAAGACCCTGTTCTTGTTCTGAGTTAGGTTTTCTAATATTCCTTTCCCTTATGGGATAAATATATTAGTGGCGACTCTGATCCATTTTTCGCGGTAGCGACAGGAGACAGTGGGTCCCCTTGCCTGAGTCCTCTTCCTGGTTGAATTGGTCCGACACGGTCTGAATTAATAATAACAGAGTAGTGCACCGACGTAATGAAGGATAGAAAAAGACTTAGAAAGGGGGGGTTTGAATAAGTGTAGTCTTAAAAACATGAAAGATAAAAACAATTTGCACAGTTATTTTTATCCTGGTTCGTTGTTAACTAAACTACTCCAGTCCACCCCCACGGAGTGATTTACCTCACCTGAGGATTTAATCCACTAATCACAACAGATTACAATGGTTTTCCACTTAGCCCATGACTAAGTCTTCTAGAGTATCCTGATCACAACCTGATCACTCTAGGAACAAATGCTTAGACACAAGCTAAGACTTTCTTAGAGTATTCTGACCACCACGTGATCACTCTAATTACAACTGCTTAGACACAAGCTAAGACTTCCTAGAGTATCCTGATCAACACTTGATCACTCTAGTTACTTACAAATTAATGTAATCAATTCTAAGAGTATTACAATGCTTCTGAAAAGCTATAATCACAACAGTGATATTTCTCTTAACGTTTAAGCTTAATCTCACTAATATATTACAACAGCAATGTAGTGAGCTTTGATGAAGATGAAGTTTCTGAGCTTTGAGTTTGAACAGCGTTTCAGCAAGTTTTTCAGAATTAATTCTTTCAAAATCGTCAACCTTGCTTCTCATCAGAACTTCATATTTATAGGCACTTGAGAAGATGACCGTTGGGAGCATTTAATGCTTTGCGTGTTCCGTACAGCATTGCATTTAATGTTTCACGCTTTTGTCAACTACCTCGAGCCTTGTTCACGCTGTGTCTACTGACGTTGCCTTTAATAGCTTCCAATGTTCCTTTTGTCAGTCAGCGTAGCTTGCCACCTGTACTTTCTTCTGATCTGATGTTTGTGAATAAAACGTTTGAATATCATCAGAGTCAAACAGCTTGGTGCATAGCATCTTCTTGTCTTCTGACCTTGAAGTGCTTCTGAGCGTGATACCATGAGAGCTTCAGTGCTTCTGCTTCTGATCTCAAGTTCTTCTGATGCTTCCATAGACCCATGTTCTGATTCTGCCTTGACCATCTTCTGATGTCTTGCCAGACCATGTTCTGATGTTGCATGCTGAACCTTTTGAGACAAAGCTTCTGAGCGCTGATTTGTGCATACTCTTTATATATTTCCTGAAAGGGAATTTGCAATGTATTAGAGTACCACATTATCTCACACAAAATTCATATCCTTGTTATCATCAAAACTAAGAATATTGATCAGAACAAATCTTGTTCTAACAATCTCCCCCTTTTTGATGATGACAAAAACATATATAAATGATATGAATTTGCGATCAGAAAGAGCAGACGGCTAAAGACAATTACACAGCTATAGCATAAGCATGTGAATATGTCTCCCCCTGAGATTAACAATCTCCCCCTGAGATGAATAATCTCCCCCTGAAATTAATACTAGAAGAATTTTAATAATAAAAGACTTCCCTGATTATTTCGGTAGAGACGTTCATAGTGCTTGATCTTCAGAACATTCATGACTTCTGATTTCTGCTTCCATAGGACAGCTTCAGAACATTGAATTTCTTTAGATCCTCAGAACATTCACAGCTTCTGACTTCTGCTTCCATCGGACAGCTTCAGAACTTGAATTTCTTTGATCTTCAGAACATTCACAGCTTCTGATCCTTGCTTCCATCGGACAGCTTCAGAACTTGAATTTCTTTGATCTTCAGAACATTCACAGCTTCTGATTCTTGCTTCCATCGGACAGCTTCAGAGCTTGAATTTCTTCTTTCATCGCTTCATGCTAGATTGTATCAGAACATTGTTGAATGTACCAGAGCATCATCAGAGCATATCTACATCCTGAAATGTTACAGAACAAAAACTAAACGACAGAAGTCAGCATGAATGAATCAGAACATAAAATATGTTTCAGAACATATAATATGTATCAGAGCCATATAAGCCATATAGAATGTATCAGAGCAAATAGATATTCAGAATCAGATCATATTCTATCATCAGAATATCTGAACATTCTTCCTTCTTGCTTCTGATTCTGAAGCTTCATAGCACTCAGCTTGCTTCAAGAATCCAAGAACTTAATTCATCTTGTTGCTTCTTATGTTGCTCTTTAAAAGAGAATCTTCAATTCCTGCAACAACACAACTTAAAAACATAGAACTTTGCAAGTTCTGTTAGTAAAGCAACTGATTAAATCAAACTGATTAAATCAAATCATTTATCACATATTTATCCCCCTTTTTGTCATATCATCAAAAACATAAAAGATTCAGATAAAAACAAAAAGAAACACACGGAAGAAAAAGATGATTTTCATTTAAGTTCAAACAGACAAGTACAAAAGTACACGAAGAGAAGGAAAACAAGATGCACAAAACAGATGCAGCAAAAGCAAAAACAGAACAACTAAGACTCAATCTAAGATGACCCTAGCCTTGACAAGATCTTGGCCAGCATCTCTTGAACCCCATTGTTGTGCTCATTCTGCTTCTCTATGAAAGCTCTAAACTCAGCATTGACTGAGCTTTGCTCATCCTGGTTCTTCTGAAGAACTTCCAGAGTCCTTGCAAGACGGGAAGGTTCATCAGAAGAAGCTTCACAGCTTCTATCCAGTGGGATGGTATTGTGATCTGTAGCTTCCATTGATAGATCATTTGCAGGGATTTCCTCAACAGGAACTGATTCAGCAACATGATCTTCTACATCTGCTTCTTGCATAGAAGCATCTTCATATTCTGCAGCTGGAATCTCAGAATCTCCATTCTCAAGTGCCTGAAGAATGGCAGCTAGATTCCTGGGGGCAGAAGGACCTTCAACTTCTGGTGGGTCAACAACTTCTGGAATGACCAAGCTTGGGTCTTCCTTAGAAGGGTTTTCCCTCAGAAAGTCAAAGATGGTCTTGAAATCCCCGAGCAGAACTGGATATTGAGGTATCCAGACAACAATCTCCCTGCAATGGTTAGCTTCCATTGCAGCAGCAAGTCTTGCTTCTTCCAATTCATCCACAAAGGGCTTCTCCTCCAAGGTATATCTTCCTCTGAGACGAGCAAACCAGAAGTCTTCATAGCTTCTCAGAATTCCACGAGGCCGTGGAGCAGCTTCTACACAGGCTTCCTGAAGTTCCATAAAGAGAGCATCTGATTTTCTGCGTAAAATTCTCCAGAATTTCCGCATAGCTACGTCATTCAGGCCAGAACTTTCAACAATTCTGAGGGTGTCAAAGATACTTCTGAGATTTCTCTTTACATTTTCAAAAATTACACCAATAGAGTAGGCAAGGCGGGATTTTATTTTGGTTTTTGAAAAGGCAGGATTGGGGATGAAATAAGGTTGAGGTTCTCTATCCAATCTAAAAGAAGATTCTGCTTCAGTATCAGAATCTAACACTACCACTTCAGCTTCAGGACGAGGCTTGGGAGTGTAGTTGCAATCACGGAGCAGCTGTTCATGTGATGCAGAGGTTGGAAGACCAGAACCACTATGGTTGTTTTGAGAGGTAGAAGGAATGGGTTCAAAGTTTGCATGGGAAGGAGATTGAGAGATGGAGATATTTGAGTGAGGTGGAAAGAGAGTTTGAAGGGGTGGTATATCCAGAACAGGATTGATGGTGGGTGGAGACAAAGGAATGGTTACAGGAGAAGATGGAGGTGTAAGAACATGGACAGTTATAGGTGATTCTGATGTGGCTTTTTCTGGTTCAGGGATAGGGGCAACCGCTATTGGTGTATCTTCTGAATTACCAGCAGGAGTAGAATCAGGTTCAGAAATACATATACCTTTGGGTGCTTTCTGAAGAGCTTTGACCACAGCCTCAATCTTCTTCTGCTTCTTACTCTTCGGCTCTTCAATAATTTTTGTTTTGCCGCTAGAGATCTCTTTCCTTCTGACGCTCGCCAGAACTTCCTGTTGATTCACAGCCTCTTGAACAACATTTTCTTCATCCGATTCTTGAAGAATCATTTTCCTTTTTCTGGTTTTCTTTTTCTCAACAACTTCAACAATCTCAGCATTGTTATTTGACTTCTTCTTCTTCTTCTCAGCTTCCTTCTTTTTCTTCTCAAAATCAACAGAAACAGCCTTAACAACCTTTGCAATGACTTCTTCTGGGACCACTTCTTTCTCAGTGGTAGCAGCAACTTTCTGAACAACTTTCACTCGATTACCAGAAGGATGATCAAACTTTCTTTTGGTCCTTTCTTCCTTCTTGCGATTTATTTTAATTGGAGCACCTTTCTCTTGATCTTTAAGACTTTTATCCTCTTTTTGTGACTTCAGATACCTGGTTCTGACTTCTGGTACCTCATCATTGAAGAAGGTTTCAAATTCAGCAAGAACTGGTTCTCTTCTGACTTTTGTTCCAGCAAGAGGTTGGGGAGTCTTAATGATAGCCTTAATAACTTTCATCTTCTTTAAAGTGAAGGCATTCATACAGACCCCAGTTGTGACAGCAAGGTCTTTGATAATACCTTCAGATTCCAGGTTCTCAACAATCTTGGAATGAACCAGAAGATTTGAGATAATTCTACCAAACGGAATGATGGTACAACTTTTTTCTCTGAAAGCATTTCTGGACTCCTTCACAGCCTTCCACATATGGTTGAAGATAATGTAGATAGCATCAACCTTCTTCTTAGTGGCAATGCAGTACAGAATGTATTTTTGCTCATTGTTGATGAAGTCAGAAGCATGTGTTCCTTTCCTGTGATAGAAACACCCAAGAAGAATCTTGGTCCAGATTTTGTAGAGATCTCTCAAGTCCTTGACACTCTTTGTTTCATTTATGTCTGGGTAGAGAGTAGATAAAACATCTTCCCAATTTACCCTTTGATCGATTTCAAAAGCTCCTTCAGGGTTTTTCAGATCAAACATCACCCTTAAGATGTTCTCAGTTACTACCACAAACTTTCCATGGACGAAAGACAATATGGATTTTGGAGCGACAACTGCATGTACCCAGAATTCCTTGACAAGATCTGCGTAGACTGGTCCACAGAACTCAGCAAACAACGAAGTCCATCCTTGAAAAATTATATCTTCTTTGAGATGAAATTCGTGTTCTTCAATGTTATCAAAATCAACCATGAGTTCACATAGAACTTCTAATTTATCCTTAGGAATGGAGCACGCAACAACTGGAGTGAGTTCCTGATTTACTTCATCTTGAATATGGAGAAGAGTAGATGAATCAACATTTTGAGATGAAGAAGCAGCCATTGAAACAGAATGAACAACTAGGAGGAACAAATTCTGGGTTTTCGGTTAGGGTTTTAGAAGCGACTAAGAAGATTTCTAAAGTGAGTATGCAAGAAGAAAGAGAGACACGGAGCGAAAAAAGATATATGAGATGATTTGAAAAGAATATATAGAGACGGAAGAAATGCAATACGATTAGAAAATGAACAGTTACAGAATCAAGAGAAATCAATTTACATTAATTGATAAGTGACGTTAGGTGAGAGAACGTGGTAAATGAAATAATTTAACACAGTTACCTAGGTCGACGTCTTTTCAACTGCACGCTTTGTACTAACCGTACATACACGTGTTCACCATCAGATAATAGATGACAGCTGTAAAAATTTTGAATAGACTTTACGCCTTCTGATTCTGATCACTGCTTCTGATTGTCATTTTTAAGAAATGATCTGGTTCTGATAGGATCATCTTTCTTCCCAAGAATCACATCTTCTGAATGAGCTGAATCAAGTCTAGGTGATCTTCTGATTGTTGGCTCTTCAGAAATCCCGAGATTCTCTAAAGATGCAGCAACTTGATCTTCTGATCCATTGCTTCTGAGACTGCCAGCTTCTGCAGCATTGCTTCTTGGTTCTACTGCTTCTGATATATCAATATCAAAATCTGCAAAATTCTCAAACTGCTTTGGTTTTTCAAGACCAAGCTTATCATCAAACCTGATATTGATTGATTCTTCTACAATCAATGTTTCAGTATTGTATACTCTGTAGCCTTTAGAGCGTTCAGAATATCCAAGAAGGAAACACTTTTGAGCTTTAGAATCAAACTTACCAAGATGATCTTTAGTATTCAGAATAAAACATACACATCCAAAAGGATGGAAATATGAAATGTTGGGCTTTCTGTTCTTCCACAATTCATAAGGAGTCTTATTTAGAATAGGTCTTATAGAGATTCTATTCTGAATATAACACGCAGTGTTTATTGCTTCTGCCCAGAAATGCTTAGCCATATTGGTTTCATTGATCATGGTTCTGGCCATTTCTTGTAGAGTCCTATTCTTTCGCTCTACAACTCCATTTTGCTGTGGAGTTCTAGGGCAAGAGAAATCATGGGCAATACCATTTTCTTTGAAGAACTCCTCAAAGAATTTGTTCTCAAATTCACCACCATGATCACTTCTGACCTTTATGATTTTACACTCTTTCTCAGATTGGATCTGAGTGCAGAATTCAAAGAACACTGAATGAGACTCATCCTTGTGTTTCAAGAACTTTACCCAAGTCCAGCGGCTATAATCATCAATGATGACTAATCCATATTTCTTCCCTCTGACAGATGCTGTTTTGACTGGGCCAAACAGATCAATGTGCAAGAGTTCTAATGGCCTTGAGGTAGAAAGAACATTCTTAGACTTGAATGCAGGTGTGGAGAACTTGCCCTTCTGACATGCTTCACAAAGAGAATCTGATTTGAATTTCAGATTTGGGAGTCCTCTGACCAGATTTAGTTTGTTAATCTGAGAAATCTTTCTCAAACTAGCATGACCTAATCTTCTGTGCCAGACCCATTGCTCCTCAGAAACAGACATAAGACAAGTCACCTTCTGCTTCTCAAGATCAGAAAGATCAATCTTATAAATGTTGTTCTTCCTCTTGCCTGTAAATGGGATTAAGCCATCCTTCTGACTTACAGCCTTGCAAGACTTTTGATTGAAGATTATATCATAACCATTGTCACTTAATTGACTTATGGACAACAAGTTATGCGTTAATCCTTCAACAAGAAGAACATTAGTTATGGAAGGAGAGTTACCAAGACTAATGGTTCCAGAACCAATGATTTTGCCCTTCTGATCTCCTCCAAACTTGACTTCTCCACCTGGTTTAAGCACCAGGTCTTGGAATGTAGACCTTCTTCCCGTCATGTGTCGCGAGCACCCAGAGTCCAGGTACCATGACATTTTGCTTTTTGTCCTCTTTTCCGCCAAGGATATCTGCAACAGAAATTATCTTCTCCTTAGGTACCCACAATTTCTTGGGTCCTTTCTTGTTAGTTCTCCTCAAGTTCTGATTGAACTTAGGTTTAGCAAAATATTTAACAGGAGGAACAACATGATATTCTTTAGGTTTGTCAGCATGATATTTCTTAGGATGTGTCACAAGCTTCTTGGTGTGAACAGTGTTAAACTTCTGTGCATGTGAAGTGAGCCTAATATCATGTGCATGGCCATATTTGAACTGATCATACAATGGCTTGTATGTGATCTTCAGATCATCAATAGGTTCAAATTTATGTGAGGTATCACCCTCATAGCCAAAACCAAACCTTCTGTTTCCAGAAACACCATATATCATAGAAGCAAGATGACTTCTGCCAATACTTCTAGATAAGAACTTTCTGAAGCTCGAGTCATATTCTTTCAGAATATGATTCATGCTAGGAATGAATTTTTCTGTTTCAGAATTTTCCAATTCCAGCTTCTTAGTTTCAAATTCAAACTGCTTTTTCAGCTTTTTGTATTTGATACTAAGATGAGCCTTGAGTTCCAGAAGTTCTGTTAAACTGGAAACTAACTCTTCTCTAGATAGTTCAGAAAATACCTCTTCAGAATCTGATTCTGATGTAGATTCTGATCCATCATCTTCTGTAGCCATCAGCGCGAAGTTGGCCTGCTCTCCTTCAGAGTCTGATTCTGATTCTGATTCAGAATCATCCCATGTTGCCATAAGACCTTTCTTCTTATGAAACTTCTTCTTGGGATTCTCCTTCTGAAGTTTTGGACACTCGTTCTTGTAATGTCCAGGCTCATTGCACTCATAGCAGACAGCCTTCTTCTTGTCAGATCTTCTGTCACTAGAAGATTCTCCACGTTTAAATCTCTTTGAACTTCTGAAGCCTCTGAACTTCCTTTGCTTGCTCTTCCAGAGTTGGTTTACCCTTCTGGAGATCATGGACAGTTCATCTTCTTCTTCAGATTCTGATTCTTCGGGATCTTCTTCTCTAGCCTGAAAAGCGTTAGTGCATTTTTTAACATTAGATTTTAATGCAATAGACTTACCTTTCTTCTGAGGCTCGTTTGCGTCCAGCTCTATTTCATGGCTTCTCAAGGCACTGATAAGCTCTTCCAAAGAAACTTCATTCAGATTCTTTGCAATCTTGAATGCTGTTACCATTGGACCCCATCTTCTGGGTAAGCTTCTGATAATCTTCTTTACATGATCAGCCTTGGTGTAGCCTTTATCCAGAACTCTCAATCCAGCAGTTAGAGTTTGAAATCTTGAGAACATCTTCTCAATATCTTCATCATCCTCCATCTTGAAGGCTTCATATTTCTGGATTAGAGCAAGAGCTTTAGTCTCCTTGACTTGAGCATTTCCCTCATGGGTCATTTTCAATGACTCATATATATCATGGGCAGTTTCCCTGTTAGATATCTTCTCATACTCAGCATGAGAGATAGCATTCAGCAAAACAGTCCTACATTTATGATGATTCTTGAAATCTTTCTTTTGATCATCAGTCATTTCGCTTCTCGTGAGCCTTACACCAGTAGCTTTAACAGGATGTTTGTAACCATCCAGCAGAAGATCCCATAGATCAGCATCCAGACCAAGAAAGTAACTTTCCAGTTTATCTTTCCAGTATTCAAAATTTTCACCATCAAATACTGGTGGTCTAGTATAACCATTGTTACCATTGTATTGCTCAGCAAAGCCAGATGTAGATGCAGTTGGATTTGATTGAGATTCACCAGCCATCTTTTACTTAAGCGTTTTTCTCTTCCTGAATCTTTTCTAAACACGGTTAAGTGCTTGCACCTTAGAACCGGCGCTCTGATGCCAATTGAAGGATAGAAAAACACTTAGAAAGGGGGGGGGGGTTTGAATAAGTGTAGTCTTAAAAACTTGAAAGATAAAAACAATTTGCACAGTTATTTTTATCCTGGTTCGTTGTTAACTAAACTACTCCAATCCACCCCCACGGAGTGATTTACCTCACCTGAGGATTTAATCCACTAATCGCAACAGATTACAATGGTTTTCCACTTAGCCCACGACTAAGTCTTCTAGAGTATCCTGATCACAACCTGATCACTCTAGGAACAAATGCTTAGACACAAGCTAAGAATTTCTTAGAGTATTCTGACCACCACGTGATCACTCTAATTACAACTGCTTAGACACAAGCTAAGACTTCCTAGAGTATCCTGATCAACACTTGATCACTCTAGTTACTTACAAATTAATGTAATCAATTCTAAGAGTATTACAATGCTTCTGAAAAGCTATAATCACAACAGTGATATTTCTCTTAACGTTTAAGCTTAATCTCACTAATATATTACAACAGCAATGTAGTGAGCTTTGATGAAGATGAAGTTTCTGAGCTTTGAGTTTGAACAGCGTTTCAGCAAGTTTTTCATAATTAATTCTTTCAAAATCGTCAACCTTGCTTCTCATCAGAACTTCATATTTATAGGCACTTGAGAAGATGACCGTTGGGAGCATTTAATGCTTTGCGTGTTCCGTACAGCATTGCATTTAATGTTTCACGCTTTTGTCAACTACCTCGAGCCTTGTTCACGCTGTGTCTACTGACGTTGCCTTTAATAGCTTCCAACGTTCCTTTTGTCAGTCAGCGTAGCCTGCCACCTGTACTTTCTTCTGATCTGATGTTTGTGAATAAAACGTTTGAATATCATCAGAGTCAAACAGCTTGGTGCATAGCATCTTCTTGTCTTCTGACCTTGAAGTGCTTCTGAGCGTGATACCATGAGAGCTTCAGTGCTTCTGCTTCTGATCTCAAGTTCTTCTGATGCTTCCATAGACCCATGTTCCGATTCTGCCTTGACCATCTTCTGATGTCTTGCCAGACCATGTTCTGATGTTGCATGCTGAACCTTCTGAGACAAAGCTTCTGAGCGCTGATTTGTGCATACTCATTATATATTTCCTGAAAGGGAATTTGCAATGTATTAGAGTACCACATTATCTCACACAAAATTCATATCCTTGTTATCATCAAAACTAAGAATATTGATCAGAACAAATCTTGTTCTAACACGTAACACACATCATAATCCAATGTATCCATTTCTCTGCAAAACCCATTTTAGCAAGCATACCTCTCAAAAAACCCCAGTTAACTCTATCATACGCCTTACTAATGTCTATCTTAAGAGCCAAGTGAGCCTTGTTCCCCTTGGTCTTCTGTTTGAGTGCATGAATGATTTCTATAGCAATCATCGCGTTATCAAGAATAGAACGCCCCTCAACAAAAGCCGATTGTTCCTCAGACACACACTTTCCAAGTAAAACTTTCATTCTGTTCGCAAGAACTTTGGACACTAATTTGTAAACCACGTTGCACAAAGATATTGGTCGGAAATCCTTCATGTCGTGTGGTTTAACGCACTTAGGGATCAGGCAAATATTAGTATCATTTAGAGATTGAGGGAAGAAACCTCTCTCCAACCAGTTCGTAGCCGCCTTCCAAATATCCTCTCCACATAAGTCCCAGAAATTATGGAAAAAAGCAGGATTGAATCCGTCAGGTCCGGGGGCTTTATCTGGATGTATCTCAAAAGCTGCTGCATGAAGCTCTGCCTTAGTGATAGGTAGCAGTAGCCTGTCATTCTCTTCATTAGTAACCCTCGGCTGAATGTTGTTAAGAACTGGATCATAGACACCATTCTTAGCTCCATAAATGTTCTCAAAATAGGATCTTGCAATTTCACACGTGCCCAATTGATCCCAGACTTCATCTCCGTTTTCCTGAACCAACATGTCAATTAGCTGTCTATTCCTTCTAATCGTTGCGGATAAGTGAAAGAATTTCGTATTGCGATCACGGTCTCGCAGCCAGTGCATTTTAGCTCTTTGCTTCCAGTAGGTATCCTCTCGAATAAGGGCCTTATTATACTCACTTTGAGCCTCGATAAAACGAGACGTCGAGACCGGATCCTGCTTATCTCTACACTGTTCCATTGTTTCTTTATTTCTCTGTAACTCTTCTTTATTTTTTCTATTTCTGTCTCTGCTCCACATTCCCAGCTCTTCTGCACATAAGGAAAGACGTTGCTGCACCTCATTAGATTCACCTCTTCGCCACCCATTGTTAACAACTTCCATAATACCCTCTTCTTGCAGCCAACTATTCTCGAATATGAACGTATACTTCCTACCACTACGATGGACAGGATCACAGTAGAGAATTATGGGACTGTGATCAGAGTGAGATGCTATAAGATTAACAAGCTTGCTATTCGGAAATAACTCCATCCATGTCGAGGTCGATAAAGCACGGTCTAATTTATCCTCCAAAGCATGGTCCGTACCACGACTTTTAGCCCAAGTGAATTGATGTCCTTCAAGTGGAATGTCAGTGAGCTCACAGTCACTAACAGCTTGTTGAAAACCAGCACACAACCAATTTGGGTGAGGGTAGATACCTCGCTTGTCTTGTTGAGTCAGAAGATCGTTGAAATCACCAATGATACACCAAGGCGCATCCGACATTAACCGTAAGTTTCGTAGTAACTCCCACGCTTGTCGCCTTCTGCCCCTCTCAGGGTATCCGTAGTAGCACGTGAGTCTCCACATTCCTTTAGTTTCATCTCGAATCTCCATGTTAACATAATTCCTTGTAAAGTTCACAACACTGCAACTTTTAGTGTCCCTCCACATAACCGCTAAACCACCACTCCTACCTTCTACATCCACAGTGAAACAAGCTTCGAACTTCAACGAAACACGAATTGTCTCCATCTTACGAGCTTAAGATAATGTTTCCGATAAGAACAAAATATCTGGTTTGTATCGTTGAGCCAACTTTCGTAAGTTCGGAATTGCTCTGGGGTTGCTCAGCCCACGACAATTCCAACTTAATATTTTCATAATTCCCGGCAGTCCTGGCTGCCAGGACTTGCCGATAAAAAATGCTGACTCTTTGCATCACTCTTTGCTGCTTTCTCTTCCTCACCATCTCTTCTTCTTTTCTTATCTGCTTGATCTTCTTCATTGGCTTGGTTGTAGGGGTTTGGATGGGGTTCAAAAAGATTGTTGTTGATGATACGTAGTTGGTTATCAGGTTGCACGGTCTCAATGTTCAGGTTACAGTTTAAGTGGTTTTGTTTCTGGTTACTATGGGATGTTTTTGTTTGCAGGGTTTTACTCTTGAATTTGAAAGGTTTGGGGTTAAGGGCAGATGAAGTTGGGCCAATATTATTTTTAATAAGACTTGGGTTTTGGATGGGATTGGTTATCGGGTTAGAACAAATCAATTCTTGTTTGGAATTTTTGTGAGATGAGGGGTTACGGCTGTCATGTGTGGATGGAATTATTTCATGCACGTAAGGGTTGTTTTGATTGGTTAAGGTTGTTATTGGTTGGTTGGGGTTTGTGGGGTCGTGTCCACTAGGTGGGGTCGGGGTCAAAATTGGTTCATTGATCATAAATTGGATTTTATGTTTTAACGGTAGTGGATATTGGGTGGGGAATGATGAGGGAAGAAAAGTTGTCGGTTTGCTGTTTTGGAAAGATTGAATTTGGGAGAATTGTTGTCCCCCACTCAGCGGTGCACTAGGAATCTGCTCATGATTGAGAAATAATTGCTGGCTATTAATATTCTGATTGAGAGATAAATGATGTGTTTTATTGTTGTGTAACGCATCATTAATGCCATTATTATGCACAATCAATGTCTGGGATCTTGTCGGCATTATCGCATCCGTGTCTCCATCTACTAGTGATGCTTCTTCACTTGCATCTCTAAGGATTTGAATATCACGCGCATGGGCAGAAACTGCAGCATGCTCACTATCTGTTCCACCTGAATTTTCATTCTTTAGCCATCTCGATGAAGACCCACCCCCCGTATCTCCTTTGATCTGCCCGAATGCTGTTAGACCACCCCCGGACTCCATCATCTTCCGCCATAGCGAATCGCACTTCACACCTTTGTTCCGAGTGACCCAATATGCCACAAACAAAGCAAAAGAGACTTAGTTTCTCGTATTTAAAGTTTACAATGCACCACTCACCTCCTTTGTTTTTTACTCTTGTTTGTTGCTTCAGTGGATGCCTGACATCTATCTTAACACGCAGTCGCATGTATTGACGCCAAAAGCTCGTATTGTTGTTTTTATCATATTCGATAAACTCACCAATATAGTTAGCCATTGCTTTTCCTATCTTCTCCAGCATGAGACCCGCCGGGAGATTATGAACTTGCACCCAGAAGTCCACCTGAAATAAAGGGATGTTTTCAATTTGTACTCCCATCCTAACTTTCTCAAGAATTAGCAGATGGTTGTCAAATGTCCATGGCCATCCCTTTACTGCTGCGTCCATATCAAGGGGATGTAAGAAATGAAATAAGAATAATTCATTCATCGCTTGTTTAATAGTAACACCCTTTACCGGTCTCCACATATCTGCCACTCTCAATTTCATCGACTTCACATGAATGGGCTTATCACACAAGAATCGCCCAACTAGCACCATCTAAGATCCACCACTTCTCCACCTTCCTCCTCCAAGTCAAAACAAAAACCTTCCTCTTCACCTTCCTCTTGAATGGATAAATTCTCAATACTTGGATTAGCCATTCTGAATCACTAACTTAGACGTTTGGACCAAAAAAAAAAACCAGGAAAGAAAACTGACCAGGCTTCTCAATAGAGAAGAAAAACGGAAACCCTAGCAGAGCCAGGAAAACCAGGAAAATGTTTGTCTTGCAATAAATACTCTTATAACTAAAATCATTTATTATTTTAATTATCTTCCTATTAAAATATTCTATAACACTTTTGATTTTTTTTTAGGCAATGAAATATATCATTAAAAAGAATATAAGGGATACTGACCCGAGTACAAAGCGATAACGAAATATTTAGGAAATCTGTTGAATTTTGATACCAAAGATAGAAATTTCTAGGGGTGATCAAAACCAAACCAACCCAATAGAAAACCGCAAACCAAACCAAACCAAACCGAAATCGCAAAAAACCGCATTTGGTTCGGATTAGTTTGGGTCATCTTTTAACAAAACCGCACGGTTTGGTTTGGTTTGCGGTTTGTATTTTGTAAACCAAACTAAACCGAATCAAACCGCATTATGTTGCAACCTAACTTTTACTTAACTCACATCCAACCCAAACTTCAATTTATAATACCTTAACCCTACGATTATGAACATTTTTCTCATCCTTACACACATGATTTTAGTCCCGATCTTCTCAAATCTCTAATAGCATTATCGCGCCTTCTTTGCCACATACACAGGGACGGAGCTACATTCATTGAAATGGGGTCACATGCCCCCACTATGTTTTCTTATCATATACATGAGTGCTACTATATACATATACATAAATGTAATCGTGCCCCATACACAAGTGCAGCTATACCGCCTATACACACATAAATATAGCCACTAATAAAGACATACTAACTTTAATCACTTAATTAATTAAAAGAGTACTTTCAATAAATATATTATTAAAATTAAATATAAAATTATATGATATATGAATAATTATTTAGAGTTCCATTATGTATGATTGTGAATTTGTGAGTTTTTTATTTTAAAAGTCAATTTCAAAATAGTTTTTGATTATAATTTCAAAATAGTATTTTATATATTTTTATTTTAACACTAAAAACCACAGATTACTAGTCATACCATCATTAGTTGTACTTATATAGAGAAATAAATATTTATTTAATAACAAAATTGAGAAAATTACACACACAAAAAAATTGCAAAAATTATTAAATACTTTTTAAAAATAAAACTCATAAAAACATATATATGATATATATTTATGCTTTAAAAATAAATGTTAATTTACTTCATACAAAAATATATTGCCCCCACAATTTAAAATTCCTGGCTCCGTCTCTGCACATACATCTTCCCTCTTTTTCTATAATTTCTACTCTCTTATATTCTTTTTTTTTCACTTTCTCATTTCTATGTAAATGTTCTCTATTTAAGTTTCGTTTTTATCGCACATCTTCTTCTCTAATCATTCAACTCTTTTGTTCTTTTTCACCTTCACTAATCTCTCGTCTCTTCTATTTTTTTTTTCATTCTAATAATTTTTATATTGTTTTATACTATTATTTTATGTTTATTATTTCACTTTTGTCTAATTTTATTTTAAAAAATTAAATAGAAAGTTATTGTCAAAATATGACGAGTTTTGTTGTTATTTGATAGTGTATGAATGTCTAAATACAAAGTTATGTTGTCATCTATATGTATATGTATGGTTCAATAAAATATTTATAAAAAACCGAACCAACCGAACCGAACCAAACCGCATTAGTTTGGTTTGATTTGGTTCGGATTTTTTTTAAAAGCCAACCGAACCAAACCAAACCGCACGATTTTTTCTCTTGCGGTTCGGATGATTTTTTTCGTTAAAACCGCCCAAACTGCACCGCGAACACCCCTAGAAATTTCTACAACGTTGGATTTCAACCACATAACATGCCAGAACCAAGAAACTGTTTTCGCGCTAACCGTAATGTCGTCCACATTGTGCTGTTCGTTTTTGAAAACAGAGAGCATTTCGTGCGTTCCACAGAACCCAACACGTTGACGGATAAGAAGTCTTTTATTTGGGGCAGCTTTACCCCGCATCGCATTTTCGACACAACCGTATTTGGGGCAGCGTAACAGATGTCCCACAACAGTATCAGCTCTGTAACACTTTAATTTAAATTGACACAACAATACAAATAAAAAATATTAATCACAGAGAGAGAGGCGCAATAACGTCATGTTTTGTTCAAAAGAGCAAATTATTTTTTCGCAGTACATATATCGAAAACTTCATAAAAGACATATACGTTTAGCCCAATAAAAAAAGCGGTGTAACATATGTGGAGGGAAGGAAAGAGTAAAATGTTAAAACATATTGAAAATGTTATTGATCATCTTAATTTTTATTATACTATTCATGTTTAAATAATATTATTTTTAATAAGATGTATAACACAAACTTCATAAAAAAATGCGCGCTCTCTCAATAAAACTCTATTAGTTTAATATTAAAAATTATAAAATTATTATATATAGGTAAACTCTCTAAAACTATTTTAACTAATATATGTTTATCATCTTGATTTTTTTTTTTGGAGCAAATGAAGAATTATATTTCCAAAAAATCAATGAAGTACATGCTGATCCACCAGGGATCCAAGCTACATATTCACAAAACAGACAAACAAAACTTATAGGGTACTAACATAGGTCCTAAGCTTGTTATCTAATGCCACTCTTTCCTTGATTATCTCTACAATATCCAGCATGTTAAACGCAGACCCATGTTCTTGTTGAAACACTCTCTTGTTCCTAGCCATCCATACATAGTATACCGTTTCAGCAGCACATAATCGCATCAATTTTGCTCTTTGGCTCTTGCCTTTGCTTGCCATCAGGATCCATTTCAATTCTGCTTCCCAGTTCTGGGGTGTATGATTTTCTCTCTGCCATTCAAGCATTTGTGTCCAGATCCCCCCAGTAACCTTGCATTGGAATAGCAGGTGATCACATGTTTCATTAACATCACAGAAGGAACACTTTCCATCAGTAACAATGCCATACCTTTCCACTCTATCCTTTGTATGAAGTCTATTATGGCAAGCTAACCATAAGACAAACAAAGCTCTTGGTCTTGCCCAATTGCCCCTCAACAGATTTTTCCACGAGACATTTGGTCTAGACCCATTCACTTCCTTGTACATAGCCCCTGTTACATATCTCCCATTCACACAAGCCGAGTCCCAAGCCTCAGTCTGCATTATGTCCTCCTTGTGTTTGAAAATAGCCTTTATAGTCCATGAGGCTGTGACCTTTGGCAGAAAATCAGTGAAACTGACCCTGTGCAGATAATACTGATGCACCATTGGATCCATAACCTATCCTTCTTGGTGTAAATGTTCCAAAGCAGTTTCCCTAAGGTAGCTCTGTTCCAACTGCCCAGTCCTATAACATTCAGTCCTCCTTTAGCCACACTTGTACATATTTGATCCCATGAGATAGGGCATGTCTTCCTAGCATTTTCCTTGCCTGTCCATAAGAATCTACGGCACATCCCCTCAATGTGATGGATTATCTTTTTAGGGAGAGGAAATATTTGCAGCCAGTAGTTTGCAATTGCAAACATAACACTCTTTACTAACTGTAGTCTGCCAGCATAGGATAATAATCTCGTGTACCAATTGTTGAGCCTGCCTAGAATCTTATCAATGAGTGGTTGGCAATTAGTAATTGT
This sequence comes from Vicia villosa, assembly GCF_029867415.1. Lineage (NCBI taxonomy): Eukaryota > Viridiplantae > Streptophyta > Magnoliopsida > Fabales > Fabaceae > Vicia > Vicia villosa. Next base: position 215,572,540 of record NC_081180.1, on the reverse strand, counting down.
CAGCTTCTTACTATCCAGGGGTACACCTAGGTATTTAAACGGTAGTGTTCCCACCTGGAAGCCAGTTTCAGTCCTCAAAATGTCTTGCTCATGTGAGTTAACTCCACCAAAATAAATCTTGCTTTTAGGTTGGCTCATGTGTAGACCAGTTGCCTTGGAGAATTCTCTAACCTTCTGCATAATAAGCTTTATTGACTGGAGATCTGCCCTGGTAAACAACAGGATATCATCAGTAAAGCACAAGTTAACAATAGTCATTTTGGAACACTTAGGATGGAATTTGAAACCATGTACATCCTTCAAGGACTGTAGTACCCTGCAGAAATATTCCATAATGAGTACAAATAGCAGGGGAGAGATGGGGTCTCCCTGCCTCAACCCTCTTCTGGCTTTAACAATATCACTATAATCACCATTTATAGAAAACCTATAGGCCACTGTAGTCACACAGGCCATAATTCAGTCCACAAACAATTGGGGAAAAACAAGTGAGCACATGATATGATACAGAGTTGGCCACTCCACAGTATCATAGGCTTTCTGGATGTCCATCTGTATCATGCATCTTGGTGACAACTGTTTCCTTCCATAGCCTTTGATGAGCTCCTGAGCCAGAAGAATGTTATCCTAAATAAACCTGCCAGGGATAAATGCAGACTGATTTTCATTTACTATTGAACCAATGACTCTAGCCAATCTCCTTGTCATAATTTTAGAGATGATCTTGTAAAAAATGCTGCAGCAAGAGATAGGCCTCCAATCTTTGACATAGGTAGCTGCACTAGATTTAGGGATAAGAGTGATGAGGGAGCAGTTTAGAGCCTTGTGCATATTGCCAGTCTTGAAAAATTCTTGCACTGCTTCTATAAGATCTTGTTTAACAGTTTGCCATGTTACTTTGAAGAAATAGGCATTGAAACCATCTATGCCAGGGGCCTTTGTGTTTCATATGCCCTTCAAAGCTTCCCAAATTTCCAGTTCAGTCACAGGAGCAATTAAGCTAAGAGCATCCTCTCTTGACAGCATTTTACCTCTCATGATGCATGGCTTATCAACCCCTGTTAAATCTTTTGATGCCTTGCCCAACAGTTGCTTGTAGAACTCAAGGACTTCCTTGACTATGTCTTCTCTATTGGTTAGAACCTCCCCTTTGGATGAAGTCAAGGTGCTCATACTCTTGTGCTTATGCCTCTCTCTGATCGAGGTATGGAAATAGGCATTATTGCCATCACCAAGTCTCAGCCAGTCCACCTTAGCTTTTTGCTTCAAGATATTCTCTTCAGTTTGGTTCAGCTCCAACAGTTTATTTGTACACTGATACACTAACTCTGCAGCTGCAGTGTCGAACAAATTAGCCTGCAGACCCTGGTGAGCTTTCTCAAGATCATCTCTAGCCTTTAGGATTTTGGTCCTGATATCACTACACTCTCTCTTAAGGGGCCTAAGATCACATTGTAGTCTTTTCAGTTTGGCCCACAGTCTTTGCATGGGACCACCCTGAGTACTAATACTCCAGCTCCTTCTCACAATATCTTGAAAGTTCTCCTTGCTAGCTACACAATTCAGAAACTTGAAATGGTACTTCCTTTTACTTTGTACAGATAGGCTCCTAACCCTAATGGGGGCATGGTCAGATATGCTAGGGGGAAGGACCTCAACAATAACATCCGGGTAGTCTTGGAACCATAGGGCATTGCCAATAAGTCTATCTATTCTGGAGTAGATAGCTCCAGTGAGATGCTTATTTGACCATGTGTAATGGCATCCTCTAGATGCAGCTTCATAGAGCCCGCTCCTCTGCATCATCTCTGCCAAGTCCTTGTACTCATTTAATGTCACAGGGTTACCTCCAATCCTATCCTGGCAAGTAAGCACATTGTTATAATCCCCCATAACAATCCAAGGCTTATCCATGTGCTCCCCAATTTTGTCAATCTGTTCCCACAGGATCTTCCTTCTCTCAATTTGGTTCATTGCATACACAATTGTTGCATAGTATTGAGTTTTGTTGTCCATAGAGATCACCTCCACATGAATGAACTGCTCCTCAATCTGTAACACCTTTATTTTAATTTCATGAGTCTTCCACATGATCCAAATCCTCCCATTGTAGTGATGGGAATAGTTGTCAGTGAATGACCACTTATTGCCAAATTTAGATCTAATTCTGTCTGCTTTATCTTGTTTAACTCTAGTCTCTAATAAAGCTATAATAGGCACTTGCATACTATGGAGGTAGGAGCTTACCTCTCTGTGCCTTATATCCTTATTCATGCCCCTTACATTCCAAGTTGAGATCATTTCGAGTTACTTGGCTCACCTCTTAGGCTAACTCCAATCCCAAGAGGTGTGAATATGTTCTGAACAACCAAGTCTTCAGGAGGAGAGAAGACAATCTTCTTCTTAGCCTTGTCATTCTTGCTTGACCCAACCTGAGTCCAAACTTCTACTTCGGGGGCAGCTTGAGTAGCTTCCTTACCACCATTATCCTCACCTTTAGTTTCAGGTTCCTTAGCTTTCTCTTGCCACACCCTCTGTTTAGGTTTTGGATGCTCATTCATCTTCCTTGTGGCACAGTCGTGTCCAATCTTCAGGCATGTTTGGCAATATTTTGGACGCCATTCATACTCGATTTTTTGCTCCCATTCTTTTCCACTATGGTCTCTGATGGTGATTGATTGCTTAACTGGTTTGGTGATATCAACCTCAACCAGAACCCTCGCATACGATATCCTCAATTTCCTCGCAGTGCATTCATCCGTTGTGATGGGATTCCCTATGGCGCTGGATATTTTAGAGATACTCCTCTCCCCCCATAGATATAGAGGAAGGTTTGGCAAAGTAATCCATAAAGGCAGCACACGCAGCAAATCAGCTTTTATTTCAAAATCCACAGACCAGTACTTTAGAAAGATAGGCTTACCAAAGATAAAGTATGGCCCTTGCTCCATAACCTTGTTCAAATCCTCCCAGGTCCTGAAACGCACAATGAAGTATCCCGCTTCATTGAAGTATAGTTCTAGTAGTGCTACAAAATTCCATGTCTTCTCCATGAAATTCTTAACTGCGTGCATCGACAACGTTTCCCCCAGAGCAAACAAAATTCAAGCGTTTATTTTAGCAAATAAATCGTACCATAAACCGTCTGAACACTAATGTTAGATAATGAATCTCTTTGACACCAATCATTACCCAATAGAAAAACTTATTAATTAATCACTTTGACTTGTTTTTTTTAATATAAGTATTTTATTTTATTTTTTATGAAGTAAATTAGATCTCATATTTTTTTCAAAACTAAATTTAGTTCACACTCTAAATATCGGATAACGATTCCCTACAATCGTGAAAACACAAATTCACGTTGTCATGATTACATGATTGTTTGATTAACATCAAATGGTTCATATATTAAAACTAAATATTTTTTATTTTAAAAAAATTAGACCTACATTCAATCTGAATCGTTATATGAAAATCTAACGGCTGTAAATGCCTTGATTGCGTGATTCTGACAAACTAGCGACCGCAGCCGATCCAATTTCCTAAATATCCAACGATTTTTGAAAGAAAAAATATAAATAGATTAGAATCAATCTAAAGAAAAGTAACTAGGGATGTCAACGGGGCAGATATTGTTCGGAGGATGCTTCTTCACTCCCCGCCCCGCCCCCAAATTTAGTCCCCATCCCCATCCCCAATCCCCGCCACGGGGGAATATTTCCCTCCATCCCCATCCCCACAGATCCCCACGGATATCCACGGAGATCGAATCTTAAGAAAATTTCTACACATTTTGATCAAAACTATGACACTAGTATTTTGTTTTTTTTTTCTGTATTTTTTAAAACGCATATATTTGCATCTTTATTTTAAAAAAAAAATCAAAATACATCTTACATCAATAATAAATAAATAAAGCAAAAGAACTTGATGTTGCTAATATTTTTTATGTAAAAATAAATAAATAGTAACATAACTTCTTGCTACCGTGCTTCCACTAATTTACTACCACAATACCGATGTCGTCCAGCGCCAGTGGTTGATTATGTGTGACAAATCTATAACTTCTAATGACTCTTCATTTTCTAAGACATTGTAAAATTATATAATTATATAATATATAAAATATATAAATTAACATATATCTTCGGAGTCGGGGAATCCACGGGGACGGAGGATACTTTCCCAATCCCCGCCCCAAAGTGTTATCGGGGGAACTTTTCCCTCCATCCCCATCCCCACGGGGAAAAAAATCCCCAAGTTCGGATCTCCGCACAGATATTCCCCACAGGAATCCCCATTAACAGATGCAATTGACATCCCTAAAAGTAACAAAAACCTACATTCAATAATAATTAATTAACAATTAATTAATAATTATATATGTTTTAAAAAAATTAATAATTCCATACGACTTGTATTTTATCTTTTTTTTAATTTCTGTTTGGTAAAACTAGCTAGTAACTTATAGCTGGTAGCTGGTAGTTTATAGCTGGTGGCTGATAGATGATAAGTTAATATGAGTGTTTGGTAAATCAGCTTTTTAATTAGTTGATAGATACAAAATGACATAAAAGGATATTTTAATTAATAAGGATAATAATATTTTTGTTAAAATAATAAGGGGTATAAATAGAAGAAAAAGCCACAAGTTAAAAGCTACAAGCTCAAAAACTACTTCAAATAGTTTTTAAAAGAAAAGTTAAAAATTAATAAAAAAGCTACAAATTAAAAACTAAAAGAGAGTTATTAAACAAATTTTTTTTTATTAATATGAGTTGAAAAGCTATAAACTCTTTTTTAAATAGTGTCAAACAGACCGAAGCCTTAATCTGCTCCATACGAGACAATGAGAAAGAATATCAATGTAATTGCAAAAGTTTCAAAACTTTATCAAAAGTTTATCATTTAATGATAATATATATTATCCGAAACAAGAACTTGTATAAGTGGATGCAAGTGTGAATGCGTGTCTACTTGTTACTAGAACAGCCAACTATAAGATCATATTCTATGTTTCATAGATTTTCTTAGACCTTAAAAGTTGTCTTTATTTAAGGTATCTAACAAGGAAGTCTTTGGATTTTACGTAGATTACTTCTTATTAGTGTCCAGTAGTGTATCCTAAAACTAGCCACTAATATGTTAGCCACAACAAAATTGAAACACTATCCATTAATTTGTTTGTTCTTTACATCATTCTCCTCTTTCCTTTATCTTGTTAATTTCTGCGTTGGTCGTTAATTTGGTCGTGTCTGTTTGTTTAAAAAATATGTTAGTACTAAAGGGTATAATTGGTATTCTATTTTATAATGTGACACTTTTTTTTAAAACAAAATATTTATAAATGGGTGACAGTTTATACTTCCGAAGTGTTTTAAAATGTAATGAAAGAAATTTATGGAAAATTTTGTTACGTCTAAAAACAACACATAAGTATATGTACCAGCATGTCTATTTTTAGGTAAGTTTAGTTAGCTTCGATAAGACCGATCTTTAAGTAAAAGTCTCGCCAACACTGTAGAGAGCATCCCACAAATGATGGACGGATTTGAATTGACCTCAAACAAGAATGTAAGTAGGTGAGGACATTGGTTCAGGCTGGTTCGGGCCCAAAACTCCAATTCAGTCCAACCCTCGGGTGATATATAGGTACAATTCTGACTAATTTAACAATCGGTTTTTTCGATTTCAGGTTAACACGAGTTCGAGTAATTGGACCGGTTAATTTTGGATTTCATTGGCAGTTAGGCCAATATAATCCAGTCTAAATAAAAAATTCAATAGATTTCTGACTACTTTTTTCTTACATTCTTATTAACAAGTTAGTAGTTGGGTCACCCAAATTTCAAGCCCAATTAAAACCCTATTTGAATTTTATTTTAATTTTGAAAATGAAAAATTAATTGATTTTTTATTTAAAAAAACTATTAATCATCTACCATATAAAAAAATTTATGTATCTAGAAAATATTTTTCTACCCCTTGCCCTTGCAACACCTCATCAAAATGAAGGCAATTAGTGTCCAAAAAAAAAATACTTTTTCTAACTAATGATGTCATATGGTTCAATTTAAATTACATGGTTGTTGATTTTTGCTCTTTCTTATTGAGTTTGGATCACATAATGATGTTACATGATTCCAATTCAATTTCTTTTCTTCTTATCTCTTATTCCAATTACACCTTTAATTCAAAATTTGAATTTTGAAATATATTTTTTCTGACTCCCTGTCTCACGTCCTTTCCCTTTCCATGATCATCTCTGGTCTCTTTCTCATCTTTTTCTTTTTCTCTTTCTCTCTCGTTGTTTCTCATCCTTCATCTTCTTTCTCCCTATTCATCTTCCTCCTCAACCTTCTTATTCTTCTCTGTAGGTATTTTTAAATTGGCTGCATTTTGTGGTAAAACATACCTGGGTGTTTATTGTCTTGACTGATGTCATGACATGATTTATATGGTGTTATGCAGGTTGCATATGTTTAAGCTAATACATGTTTTTGTTAGTGCATGTCATGACCGATGTCATGACATCCTTGTCTGACAGCAGGAGCTGTTATGTTTTATTATTGTGTTTCATAATTTCTCTCAATCCACAATTTAGGAAACCTTTTATTGTGTGCTGAATATTTTGTCTAGAAGATTTCGCTGACAGCACATTCTGTAACAACCAGATGACGTGTAAATCAGGTTAGCTTGGTTAACCCTAATTTGATTCTTAGAAAGCTCGAGGCCCAAGAGATGCATATAAGAAGACTGCAATCCTAATTTGGAACGCAGAGAGAAAGTTTGTTAATTGTGAAGAACCGTAGTTCTGTAGCTGTGTGTTTAGCTCTTGTACTCCAAGCAATTGTCTTTTGATGATTGTATTGGAATAGGTTGTTTATGTTATTTGTCACTCTAAGCTTTTAAGCACGAGTGTGTGTCTCTTGATTGAAGCTTTTAAGCAGATCAAGGTGTGTTTTTGAAGTGTGTCTTCTCTCTAAATTGTTTAATGTTTGTTTGTAATCACTGCTGTGATTGAGGGGGAATGAGTGGAGATACTCAGGTATAAGAATAAATTGGAATTACATTGGATAGGTCTTAAGTGAGGAGTTGTAAACGAGGGAGTTTAACTACGAATTAATTCTGCTTATATTGGATTCCCTCCCTGGCTTGGTAGCCCCCATAGTAGGTATTGTTGTATACCGAACTGGGTGAACAATTTGCTATGTTCTTTACTGTTTTTATGCACTTCTGTTTTAACGTTTTGTTCTGTGTATTTGTGGATGTCATAACATCCAGTATGACATTGCGTGTGAGTTACTAGAATTTTCATTCTCCCTCTCTCACTTCATCTTCTTCTTTCTAATCTCTTCTTTCCACATTAGATTTGATTTCTTTCATGATTTAACAGATATATTATTTTGGTTTTGCAGAACAAGAGAGAAGGAAGAAAGAAAAACGGGAACACAAACATAAAAACGAGAAAAATGAGAGAGGGAAGAAAAGGTTTGTGACTAATTTGTGGGTAAGAGATTTCAGCCACCTCTATTTTTTTCTGTTTCATTTTCTTATAAATTTAGGGTTTTGATTTTGTAGTTAGGGTTTGTGTTCTTAAAATATTTCTTAAACTGAATTCGAAGAAAGGAACAACATGGACTGGAGAATAACATAGGTGTCTGAAATATTTTACTTCAATTTAGGTTTTGATTGTGTATTATTGTCTAACTAACAATTTACTGTTTTTACAATGTTGTCGGTGTTTTACAATTTTGATTTCTTTCTTCAATATTTTAAACAGGGAAACAAAAGAGATTTAGAAAGGAATATTTTGACCAACAACTTTAATGCAGATGTGGTTAGAAATCAATTTATTCGTAATCGGGTCCAGTTTGAAGTTTGTGTATTATATCTTCTAATCTGAGTTTTTTATTTATTTTAAGCTTTACATGCATGATCAACGCATCTCTAGAATCTGTCGATATTGATATTCTGTTATTTATTTTCTATTATGACTTGAAATCATTCTCTAACTTAATTCAACAGAATTTGACAGTGGAGGAACAATGACTCAAATGGAAATCATTATGGTGGGCATGGTTATGATGCAAAGGTAAAATCTTCTCAGATCAGTCCTTAACGAGTCTGGATAGAGTTTATGAATTACCTAGCACTATTAGCAAATATTATTTCATTACACTCTCATGTGTGGGTATAGTGTAAATTCTAGATGTGACCGCTAGAAGAAGTTGCTTTTTAATAATCACTCTGAGTATTGTAATAAATTTCAGCATTGTCTTATGATCATAAGTTGTTGGAACACCACCATATAGCAATTTTGCATATGCTTATACACATCCATCTTAAAGTTCTCTTACCAACTGAATCTATGAACTGAAATTTTAAATATTGTACTTGTGACATAGACCCGTCACTTGTGAATTCCATGAGTATTTTTTTAATCAGATTTAGCATTTTGTAGACGTGGTTTGGCTGTTCGATTAGTTCCTACTTATCCTTAACCATCGATAATGTCAATTCTTATGGTTATTTTCTAAATTCACTTTTCAAAAATTTGATTGATGTTGATTATGGATAGCTTATAATGCAGGTCCTATTGCTCGTACGCCTGTAAATTATAACGTTAGCTTGCAAACAACAGTATCAAGGATAGTGATGGCGTTCACGGTGTTAATGACGTTTAAATTTTTGACAAAACAGTTATATTTCACTATCAAAGTAATGCTAGCAGCAATAATTCTTTCTACTATACCAAGACTTATTGATTATAAAAAAAACATATGAAATGTGGAAAGTTGATAAATTAGATTTTATTACATGTGCTGGAGCATTCTTTGGAGTGTTGTTTTCATGTGTGGAAATAAGCCTTGCAATTGGAGTATGACTATCTATTGCATTTTATTTACATCTTTTTGATTTCATTTTTACTTCAACTGATAAATATTACAGGCCGCGTTATCATTTGTAAAGATAGTTTTGATATCGATTCAACCTAGAATGTGTTAAGCCATTGTGTTAATTTAATGGACATCTTTGTCATAGGAAAACATACTGTGGTTGGAATCGATAGTTAGCTACGAAAGTTGAGATTTAATTTATGTACAAAATTGAAATCAAGTATTTATGTTTCTTTAACTACAATATTAAATAAGTTGTAACTTATTTCTTTAATATTTTGATCCATGTGTAATTGAACTTGGTGTTTATGAAATTTTAGGTTTTCCATTGCAGGGCATCGTAGCTGATACATCAAATAATGCGATCTTTCAAGTCATCAAGGCATTGTTTAACATGAGGATCCTTAAACTTTATGTGTGTGCCTATCGACTCGAAAAAATGCAACCTGCTACATACTTTGTATTCATCAGATTCACTATCCTATAGCTGTCATCTGTCAAGACTAAGGATCATACTTTTCACATAATTTTAATGTTTTCTGTAGATATCTATCAACATTGATTTCCCAAACTTTCTTGGACATTGGTTCTGTTTCAAGGATATTGGATGGCATCATGAAGCTTTCCCTGCAATTTTACTGGGATATTGAGAACCAAGCTAACTTCTCCAATACTTCTGAATTGGATCATATAGATGAGGTGAGGGTGGATTTCTAGCATTTTTGTGACAAACCTTTAATTTATAAAACTTTGGTTAGTTAATTTATGATTTCACCATTCTAATTAATATAATGAAATTTTTGAAATTTTTAGAAACAACCCTTATTCAATCCCCCCCTTTCTAAGTGTTTTCACTCCATCAATTGGCATCAGAGCGTCGGTTCTAGGTGCAAACACTTAATCGTGTTAGAGAAAAGATTCAGGAGAAAAACACAAAATGGTTGATCCAGCTCCAACTCCTACTGAGCAGAACAACAATGGTAACAATGGAGGTAACAACTTCAATGGTTACAATAGACCACCAATCTTTGATGGTGAGAACTTTGAATATTGGAAAGATAGACTTGAGAGTTATTTTCTATGTCAAGATGGTGATCTATGGGATTTAGTGTTGGATGGTTACACACATCCGGTGAATGCTCGTGGATTCAAGATTACTAGAAAAGCTATGAGTGATGATCAAAAGAAAGAGTTCAAAAATCATCACAAAAAAAGAACTATATTGTTAAATGCCATTTCACATGCTGAGTATGAGAAGATCACAAACAGAGAAACTGCTCATGACATCTTTGAATCTCTGAAGATGACTCATGAAGGAAATGCACAAGTCAAGGAGACAAAAGCTCTGGCTCTAATTCAGAAGTATGAAGCTTTCAGAATGGAAGATGATGAAAACATTGAAGCAATGTTCTCCAGATTCCAGACTCTGACTGCAGGATTAAGAGTTCTTGACAAGGGATACACAAAAGCTGATCACATTAAGAAGATAATCAGAAGTTTACCCAGAAGATGGGGACCAATGGTTACAGCATTCAAGATTGCAAAGAACTTGAATGAAGTATCTCTTGAGGAGCTTATAAGTGCTCTGAGGAGTCATGAGCTTGAGCTAGATGCGAATGAGCCTTAGAAGAAAGGTAAGTCTGTTGCTTTAAAATCTAAAAATAAAAATTGTGCTAACGCTTTTCAGGCAGAAGAAGAAGGATCTGACCAGTCAGAAGAAGAAGAAGACGATGAATTGTCTCTCTTATCCAGAAGGGTGAATCAACTCTGGAAGAGAAAGCAGAGAAGATTCAAGAACTTCAAGAGACCTAAAAAGGGAGAATCTTCTGAACACAGAAGATCCGGAAAGAAGAAGGTAGTGTGCTATGAATGTAAAGAACCTGGACACTACAAGAATGAATGTCCTAAGCTTCAGAGGGAAAATCCCAGAAAGAAGTTTGAAAAAAAGAAAGGCATGATGGCTACATGGGATGACTCTGATTCATCTGATCAAGACTCATACTTTGAAGATGAATGTAATACGGTGGGAGAACTGACTTTTTTGAAATGTTGCAGATAGCAAGAGTCGCCACCGACTTTTATTTTATCCAATTTTGGAAAGGCTAAAAGAACAGAAAAAGACCTTTTAAAAGAACTTTGAGTTTGGCTGGTAAGTTATACAAAGGGAAGGTGTAAGCACCCTTTGTATCCATGGTTATCCATGGGCTCTTAATTGCTTAGCTCACTTTGTTTGTTTGAATTGTTTGAAAAGTGTCGTGTGTGAATAGGAAAAGTTTTGAATAAGGACTTTAGCTTGTAAATAAGCGTAGCCTTTTGGAAATTATTTTGAAAAGGATGTGTGAAAAGTAATTTGAAAGTTGTTGTGAGCAAGCAGTTAAAAGCACCTACCCTAAGTTTAATGTCTTTCTTGTTCTTTAAGATTTTCGTTTGAAAGGGCTATCCATACCATAAGGAGGGCAGGTAGTCTTTTCATTGGATGTGCGGGTCATCGAAGGGTCATCGAGAATTATCGTTCGCCATAAGGCTATCCATACCATAAAGAGGGTAGGAAGTCTCAAGGAAGGATGAAATAGTAATTTAGGCAACCAGTGAGGATACCTTAGCAATTGGGACAATCATCATTTACCGAGGCAACATCGAGGGACAAGATCATTTTTCTGTTAGGCAACTTTGAAGGGACATATGATCTTATGATGATTTATGAACTGAGGGAAACATTTGCTTTAGGTATCCTCGTATTCGAGGGACTTGACTATTTTAGAATTTAAAGGCAACAAGCAACAAAAGAGGTTACCCTAAAGGTGTGTGTGTGGCACAATCAGGTGATCAATATTCAGATATTTTATCTTGTAATTAGAATGATACTAGGTTAATTTTAGCAAGACTTGCACTCCCTAGGATTACTAACCACAGCGGAAAAATAAACAGAATTAAATGTCCTACGCTATTACAATAAACACCTGTAGGGCTGAAAAATAAAGGCAGGAAAGTAAACCTAAACTATTACAATAAAACTTTGCGCCCTATACATAGTTTCTAGAATTTAAATGGCAGAAATTAAAATAAATTAAAATAAAGGCAAATAATTTAAATAAATTAAAATAAAGGAAAGTAATTTAAATAAATAAAAAACGAAATTTAAATAAAATAGATAATTAAAATTAAAGGCATGCGACAATCAAGGGAGTATGAGGTGAGAAGATAATTGCGCTTGAAAAAATTCAATGTTTGATTACAAAAGGTAAACCTAAACCTACGGTTAATGGGCAACACCTACCTTAAGATCTCTAGGGTTATCTATGGTTTGTTGAAGTTAAAGACTAAACCTAATTGTAAACCTAAAATTAATTTAAAATTATTATACCTAAAATTAATTAAAATTATTAAACCTAAAATTAATTAAAATTATTAAACCTAAAATTAATTAAAATTATTAAACCTAAAATTAATTAAAATTATTAATTAATTACCCTAATTGGCCTAATTATTCTAATTCTAATTATTAAAACCTAATTAAATATCTAAAAAAACTAACTTGGTTAATTATTATTATCCTAACCTTAATCTAAGTTTTAATTGGTTAATTGGGAAATATGAACTAATTAAATACCAAATAAAAAAAAGAATAAAACAAATAATAAAATAAAGAAGAAAGAGAGAGTCAAAACTGGGCGTGTAGGATTCTGTGTGGTTGTCCATTGAGGGTCCATCGTGGTGAGGCTTTATCTGGAGCGTCGGATCAGGCCACACGAGCATCTAATGGCTGGAAAGGAGAGCATACCCTGGGCGCATGAGGGAGAGAAGCGCTGGATCCGTGATCAAGTAAATGGAAAAAAATGTTGTCTGGCCTGGGGATCGAACACAGGACCCAGCGTTCAACACATTCTTTACCATATCTGCAGCAATCATCTTTTGTTAAATAAACACGCGAAATAAACTAAATAAGGATAAATAAATAAACGGTGAAAAGTCAAAAGATTAGGACTCGGACCCATATGTGCACAGAGAACCAATAAGGGTGAGAGAGAGAAATCAAAAGGTGTTGACTGGCCACTCAGAACTCTCCACGCGCGATCAGAAAGGGAGAGAGAAATCAAGCTCGTTGACTGGGCGATGATGGCTTTCCACGCGTGCAACCTTTGATGGACACCACTGTTCATCTTCTTCGTTGAAATTACCTTCGGATTTACTTAGGATTTTCACTACAACTTTTCTTGCGATAAAACCTGGGTAACTAAAACATACAAAATAAACGTCAAAGCACAAACTGAATTGCCTAGATCTCCTTAAAATCATCTCCTGGTCATGAATATGACCTTCGTTTTGCTTAAAAGCCCCTGAAAATAAGAACACGAAAGGCAAGCTTCATAGTGCCCTAGGCCCCTAGAAATGTTGTTCTTCGTTATGTACCTTATTAGTCTAAACTAATGGTCCAGACCTTCTTAAAAATATGCATAAGACTCAAACAAATTGTTAGTTCAAGCAGAAACACGATAATATGCAAGATATGGAAATTAGAATGATTATGGAGCATATGAAATACGTATTCTGGACATCATAGAGCTTGGTTCTTGATCCAACATTACCTTCTAATACCTCAGAGGTTGAATGGAACGATCAAAAGGCGTTGAAACTTGTTGTACGAGAAAAGCTCGATTGCCCTAGTTTCTTTGTATTTTAGCAACGTGATAACCTTGTTTTTGCTCCACTTTTTTCGTCCCTTCTATTGTGTATGGCATGAGGTATATATAAGGGTGTGAATTAGGGTAAAAATCTTGCTTGGAAATCAAGTTGAATGGAGAGAAGAAAATTGAAAAGATTTGATTGAAAATTTATGTAAAATCTTGCTATTTTTGTTTCAATCTCTTTCCAATCACCATATTTGATTTATTTGAGTTTTAAGAATGATTTTGTGATTGAAAAAATCAAATCATGCACCAATTTGATTTTTATTTATTTTTTCTTGATTTAATTTGAATAAAATCAAGAAATAAAAAAAATAAAAAAAATCATGAACCAACGAAATCCCTTGACTCTCAAGATGTTTCTTGGGCCTTTATATGATTCAAAACAAAGCACCATGATTTAATTCATTATTTTTGGTATTTTTCTTAATTTATTTTACATTTAATTGAATACACTTCAAATAAATATAAATAAAAATTCCAAAAATATGAGAATGGTTTTATAAGTCTTTATTAGTGTCATATGTATGTTTCAAATCCAAAATCTAGGCCCATTAGATCAAAAATATAAAATTATTCAATTAAGGTTTCATGCACTTCTTGAAATTTGACCAACTTCATCAATGCATAACTACTTCAATTTTTATGGTATGGAATTGCTCTAGGACTTTTTGAAAAGTCCAAGATTTCCTCTACAAGCCACTTTGGAACACTTTTTTAATTTGAGGATTTTATCTTGAAGATATGGCTCCTAACAAAAAACAAAAAAGAGCTTTTTGCGAGCTTCTAGAAGGACCTATAATGTTTTGACTTATATCTCTTATGCGGAAGCATTTATTGACCTTGGGTCCAACATCAAAGTTGTAGAAAATTGAATTTACTTGAGAATGAGCTTTGATTGAGGAATTTCTGATAAAGCATGAGAGAGATATGATCAGTCAAAGTTGGGTTGACTTTTAGTTCAAAACCCTAAATTAGTAACTTGGACATTTGGTGATTTTGGAGCTTTTCTTGATAAATCATGATCAACTATTGATCAAATGATGAATATTACTTCAAATGAAGGATTTTGACCAAAAATCAAGAGTTTTGACTGTATTTTGACCACAGTTGACTTTTAGGTCGAACTAGTCGACTGTTGACCATTTGAGCAGTTGATTGAGCAGTCTGGTGAATCAGAGCTTGATGTCATACCCTAAAATTTGCCCGATCAAATCTACGTCTGTTAATCCATCAAGGTTCAAAAATAAGAGTCATGGGGTTCGACATTTCTATTGTCAAACCCGCTCTCTTATGAATCAGGTTGAGTTAAGACAAAGGCATAATTAACAGATGTTTAGGACCCAAATGTTGGGCCTGATTATCACAAGGATTTATCACTCGTGGGGGTATTTTGGGGTTTTACTAACATTTGTTTAGATTAGTATTTTATCATGACTAACTATTAACATTTAACATCATTAATTCTATATATTAATAGGATTAGTATTAGGATTAATTAAGTTTATTATTTTTATTTAGGTTTCAGTAATTATATATATGCTTATTAAAATTATTATTATGTTATTACTAGTTATTATTATTCTCATCAATTATTATTATTAGGTTATTTACTACTATTATTATTTATTATTATTATTAGATTGTTAAAATAATAAAAAAAAGGAAAAGGAAAAGAGTCTGTTTTTGGAGGAAAAAGAAACAGCCGTGTGTAAGATTTGATTGAGGACTAAAAGAGAAAGTTCCAATATCATCTCCAAATCAAATTGCAATCATGTAAATCAAGAAGATTTGGTATGGTTTTGTTAACCTAATTGGTTCACTATAAATAAAAAGAGAGATGGAGATGCAAGGGGGAGGGCCGCAAAAAAAAAGACCTTGTTCAGAACCGAAAATTCGTGAATGTTAGTGGCTATGGCAGAAGGAATCTAAAACCAATTCAAGCTACCCTACGCATTCCAAACAATCCATCGGTCTTCTCTGAACAAGTTGGGATCACTACAAGTCATCACTGCCCTTGGAATCTTGGTGTAAATGGCCACAGTTATAGCAAAAAAAATCTGATTCAGTTCTCGTTATACAGACTTTATAAACTAATTTTGATTGTATATTTATATTCATGATGATGTTTACAAGCTTTCTGGGCAATTCGATTGGTGTTTAAGTGCAGGTACACAGAATCACCATTGCTAGGTTAGTGAAGCTTGGAATTGGGGCTTACTGAAATAGGGCGAATTAACCGAAACTAAGAAGTCTAACGGATTCGTGAGACTTTTACAATTCGTCTGGAATATTTATTATGCGTTTTGGGTGAAAGATCTGCAGGTTTAAATGGGCTACGGTTGCCGCGACGGAATAAAAACCATGGCTGTCAGTTGGCTGTGGATGGGAGCTGGCAACCAAATGGTCTCGTGTTCGAATCCCTGCTGTGCCAATATATTTTTGCAAAGGTTTCTTCTGCGAGATCCCACGCGCATGGGCTACGAGGGTGCATCATACATCCTCACATCATAGCCTCAGATCTCCACCAGCGAAAATCCAACGCATCATAGATGGAGGCCCATATCATGGGCACTCAACTCACTCACATGTGATCCAAGCCAGGTTCCTTCTAATGTTTATTTATTTATTTAATTAGTTAAGTTTAAATAATAATTATATGGTTTAACTTAATTAATTTAATTGATTTGTAAAATTAGGATTAATATAATTAACTTAGGATTAGGTTTTATAATTATTTAGGATTATCCCCGATTATGTCGATTATTCGACTCAGTTGATTTAATTAATTTTAATTATATAAATCACAACAACCCTAGAGAAATATATTAATATATTAGGGTTTGCTCCCTCCCATTTGGGGCTAAAGTATCAAAATATTAGGATTCAATTTATTATTCGTTTCGACTAAATTTATTGGTCGCGATGGTTAATAATCGATTAATTTAATTAATCAAATCCTATAAATTAAAATAAACATTATTTTGCTAAATGGTTTTAACCATCTTATTGGTTATGATGATTAGCATACCTTATCAATTTGTTATTATTTGTAATCGTATTAATCGGTTATGAGAGGTAACAGTATAAAAATACAAATTCATAAAATAATAAAATACGTTAATTCATTATTAGTGATAATCGAATCAATCGATTTGAATTGGTAATGGTGCAAAACCCCAATCTTTTAACTATGGTGATCAAACCTATTGATCATTGCGGTTAATTGTGCCAAATCAGGGTTGTACGCCCGAAACATCTAAAATACACTAAACCACGATACTACAGGATTTTTATCCTGGGCAACTCAAAATGCCCTTTCAAATCAAATTCAAACTGCGATAGGCAATTCGAAGAGCCTCAAAACAATTTCAAAACAACTTCACACAATCTCTATAATCAATTCTAAGGCGTACAATCCTGTGCCCGAACTACGTTGACTCTGATTCTCCCTAAGGAGATACGTAGGCACTTGGATAACCAAGGCGAGTCCCCCTCCCTAAAATCTCAATTTTCCCCCTATTCAATTCCTTAGCTATTTAACCTTAACCTTTAGCCATAAAACTTTACCTTAGATTCAAAGCCAATAGGAAAGGGTTGAGGGTGCCTAACACCTTCCCTCGACCTGAATATAGTATCTTACCTTGATCTCTCAACTACGTAAGGTTTCCTATTCGCCTTGGTAGAATAGGTGGCGACTCTCTAAGTTAAATTTTTAGGCAGGTTGCTACAGCTGGCGACTCTGCTGGGGATACACTTAACGGTGAATTACTATGCTCCTAAGGCTTGAGAGGGTTTAGGTTTAGGTTTGTGGCAAACGGTTTAGGTTTTTGGCGAAATTGTCAGGGTTTGGCTAATTAGCCATTTTTAGGGTTTATTTATTTTTGTAAATATTTAAATTTTTATTTATTCATTTATTCTTTCCAACTATTTATGTTAGTTAAATAAATATATTTATTTAAATAATCGCTGCTTTAATGCATTCTCAAAACTGCAAGCGGGCGGATTCCAAGGTTAGTTTTTAAATATTTAAATTTTATTTATTTATTTATTTATTTTCCTTCGCAATTTCATCACCGCAATTTAATTAAATATTTATTTAAATGAATATATTTTTTCCTACTATATCTGTTGGGTTATATAAAATTGTTGTTAAACCTTAAGTGTGGGAGTTAACTTTGAGACCAAAAGGGGACATGAATCGCCTTACGAGTCTCACTGATAACTCCACTCGGAGTGGGTTAGGTATTTGGAAAGGTCCGAAACGAAGCTTGACTTTGTGGAGGGCTGGACTGGATACTTAGCTGATCTCTCCGGGAACCTACCCAAAAAATTCGAACCTCATGGATAAAATGAGTTGTTCTAAAATCCAAAGAGACAAAAAGTCTCAGAGGCTACGAACGACCCCATGAGACCTTCTAGAACACTCCCATAAAAAGGTTGGCTCCCTAGAGCCCCCTACGTCGAACCTATGAACCTAGGACTTTCGTGCTCATGTGCTTATTATATGTTTGCAACTTATTTGCTTTGGATATCTATGCGTTTGGATTTTGCAGGTATCCCTACGTGGTCCCTAGCCTGTAGGGACTCTAATTTCTAAAAGACCGTGTCTTTCCCACGGAAGACATCACCATCTTTGCATCCCCTAGCCTGTGGGGATTTTATTTTTATATCCTTGTATTCTTACAACTACGCGTCCTTCCCACGAAGGACATTTCCATTAACGCACGTCAATTGGCCTCTCGATGGCCATGCGATTCGGTGACTGTCGTGAACGGTCACCCCGTGCTTGCTACTACGTACTCCCTAGCATACAGGGATTTTCTGTTACATCCACGTGTTTCCACAATGACGCGTCCTTCCCCGAAGGACAACTTCACTAGCATGCGTTCGATTGGCCTCTCGATGGCTATGAAATCTAGTGACTGTCCTGAACGGTCACTCCATGCTTATTCCCGCGCACCCTCTAACTTGTAGAGTTTGGGATCTCCATTTACACATCACATCCCTAGCCTGTAGGGATTTCTCTTCGTCCATATCGTCCTTAGATAGGTTGTGTTCCGCATAGAGAACCTTCCCACGAGGGACAAATTCATTGGTACACGTTGATTGGCCTCTCGATGGCCATGAGATTTAGTGACTATCTTGAACGGTCACTAGCCGCTATCTTCTGCATACTCTCGAATCCAAGGGATTTCCTTTAGCGTGTCATAACATTTATCCTACAAAGATTCCAAGAGGGTCTAATGTCGCCTCTAAGGCCATCCCTAGGATCATATGTTACACGTCTGCATACACGGAGTTACAATACAAGGAGTCTCTCGCTTACGCGTGCATTGGCATTTTCATGCATTCATACATTCTCATTTGCATTTCTATCTTCGCCCGCATCCATACCAACCGTGCTAGCCGGTTTCCCGAAACTCAAAAAAAAATCAAAGGATCGTAGACTATGGAGCAAGGAGAATAAAAGATCTTAGTCTTGCTAAAGAAAAAGATGCCTCTCGCCATGCCATCCGCATGTCCATGCCTTGTCATAACATGATTATGAATACAATAAAGGTTGTCATCGAGCAATGATTAGTTCAACAAAGAGTTCCCTCATAGATACACTCAAGATGTATCTAGTCATAAAGGGGTTCATCTTAGAACATATCAAACTTTCAAGGATGCTCTACGATAACCTGGGGTAAGGGTCAGTCCAATTGGGGCAATACCCTGAGCAAAGGTGCATGACTCCGATGGAGGGAATGCGACATATGTCAACCCCATACCAAAGGAAAAAGGGTTATAGGTGATACTATCCTTGGGAAAAGCAAAAGAGGTTCAGTCAAAGGAAGCTCATGAAGTTCCGATACGACGAAAACCCACCGCTGACGGTTTATTCTCTACAGGTTTGACATGTCCAAAGAAGAATTCGAGGTTACCCTTTTACTTCTACAATTCTAAAGAGCTAAGGAGTAAAACAAGATCAGTGGATCTACAAAGGAGATTATCCCTAGGATCAATAGGTGTTTACCGTGCTCACAATTTCAACTCTACAATCGCTAAGTGTCGCTCAGGATAAAAGTTGTACCTTCGGATTAGCAATTCTAATGGGATGACCATGCAGGTTTTGGAATCAATTCATTCATTTCATTCACTCACTACTATGACTTTCCAGTCACACACTCCTATTTTTAGGGTTATTAACAAACTTGAGGGAGAATGACGAATACAAATGACTAAGTCCAGCTAAACGTATGCTTTCAAGGTAAGACCAAGCCGAGGATGTACAGGCATTGTTTCCATTCCCAAACAGTGGAGATATAAGGATGTTAATCCCTCGTTACCCCCTCGAGCCAGGAGTTGGAGTTTGTTTCTACTTTTCAAAAGAACCTTGATTTTAACCAGGGGCAGGTAGATGTCAACTAATTCAATGATGTATTTTGGTTGCCAAGAGAATCAGTCAATCCAAGCATAAGGTTCAAGCATATCTTCTTCCTCGCATTCATCCAAGATTGAGGAAGCAATGGAGGTAACATTTACAACACCTTCTTCCTCATTACATCATTCAAGATCGAGGAAGTATCAAAGGCGAAGCTTACAAATCAAAATCAACATAGCAGTCACAACATGCAATATCCAAGAATCAATCTCAAAAGGAGCTTTCAAGAATAAAAAACGCCCGCTAAGTCAAAATGAAAATTCCATAAAAGGAAACAAAAAGACTTAGGCAAAATTGGGGCATCCCGATGGGTCAAATTCAAAAGAATTAGCTCATGCAAAAATAAGGGATAAAAACAAAGGCGAAATACAAAGGATAATCTTGTGACTGCTAAACCATCAAAGCTTCACATCAATGCTTGGATCTTTACAACATATGTCATCAAAGTTTGGATCTCTACTAAGGCTTCTGCTCAACATCGAAACTGAAATGATTCTCTTGCAAACAAAGCACATCCATTGGATTAGGCGAATTTTTAGGATCTGGAGAACATCAAGGAGAAAGGGGTGGGATAAATAAAATTTTGAGCCTTATAGCCATTGTTTCTTAAAACATGAACCAGGCCAAGTTACAATATTTAAAAGTCCTAATTGAGGCAAGGTTAACCATGAAAGCATATTAAGCAGGATTTGTTATACTGACTCCTATGTTTGTTAAAACTATTTCTAACCACTACGCTTCTTCAAGCATTCATTTCTTAAATCACCCAGTCCTAATTCATAACGGACTTCGATTTCAAAAAACTTGCATACACATCACATTAGAGTTACTTCTCAAAGGGTACAACGTCATCTACGAGTATACACTTAGCACAAAGGTGATCATTTTTTATAAAGACTCTTGAATGGGGAAACCACGTCCAGAGGGTTTTCCTAAACAGGAGCATGCAATCAAACATCCTATTTACTAGGGGA
The DNA here is from genome assembly GCF_029867415.1 of Vicia villosa. Taxonomy (NCBI): domain Eukaryota; kingdom Viridiplantae; phylum Streptophyta; class Magnoliopsida; order Fabales; family Fabaceae; genus Vicia; species Vicia villosa. The sequence continues at coordinate 215,551,551 of NC_081180.1, read as the reverse complement.
ATTCTTCCTAAAGGTTCAATCGACTTGGGGCACACCTCGAAGCAATAAAAAACAGGGGCATGTCAAACATGGGAAGAATTCAAATTCAAAAGGATAGAACACTATGGATAGTCCTCCATATCATGGAGGGCACACCCTTCAATCTAAACATCGAAGCATATGACAAAGCTATTTGCTGGGGCACTTCCCTCATAAGCATCTTTTTCCACGAAAATATTGGGGCAATGGATAGCAAATCCATAAGACGCATAACAAAAGGAAAAGGCGTCTTCACACTTTGCAACCTCGAATCAATCTTTCTCCTGACTACGATCTTCAAAGTTCAAACAAAACAGGTATTGGGAAATCGCGCTAGCATCACACCCCATCTTATCAAGCAAACCTGCAACTCCAGCGAACTATATACGCTTTGGTTATCAATAACCTACCATTGGAGCATCCTACAAATACATACAAATCATGCATTACATACATGGGTTGATACATTACACCGTAACCTTTTCTAGGTGGTCTTCTTTAAGACAAATATCACGATCCTTTCTAGGAGTTTCCTCAAGCAGTCTTATTCAAGACAAATTGTCATCCTTTTCAGGAATATCTTCAGGTAGTCTTTTTCAAGACATTCTTTTCCAAGAACCTTTTTAGGTAGTCTTCTTCAAGACATTCTTTTCAAAGAACCTTTTTAGGTAGTCTTCTTCAAGACATTCTTTTCTAAAAACCCTTCTGGGGGTCTTCTCTAAGACAATCATCGTCATTTCTAAGTACCTTTTCAGGTAGTCTTCTTCAAGACATTCTTTTTTCTAAGTACCTTTTCAGGTAGTCTTCTTTAAGACATTTCTTTTTCTAAAGTTCCTTTTCAGGTAGTCTTTTTCAAGGCATTCCCTTTTTTCTAAGTACCTTTTCAGGTAATCTTCTTCAAGACATCCCTTTTTCTAAAGTTCCTTTTCAGGAAGTCTTTTTCAAGACGTTCCCTTTTCTAAGTACCTTTTGAGGTAGTCTTCTTCAGGACATTCTTTTTCTAAGTACCTTTTCAGGTAGTCTTCTTCAGGACATTCTTTTTCTAAGTACCGTTTCAGGTAGTCTTCTTTAAGACATCCCTCTTTCTAAAGTTCCTTTTCAGGTAGTCTTTTTCAAGACGTTCCCTTTTCTAAGTACCTTTTGAGGTAGTCTTCTTCAAGACATTCTTTTTCTAAGTACCTTTTGAGGTAGTCTTCTTCAAGACATCCTTCTTCTAAGCACCTTTTCAGGTAGGCTTCTTAGAGACATTCTTGTCCTAAGTACCTTTTCAGGTAGTCTCTTTCAAAAAAAAAACAATTCGTCATCCCTCTCAGGAACCTCTTCAGGTAGTCTTCTTCAAGACATCTTTCAACCTTTTCAGGTAGTCGTCTTTAAAGACATTCTTCATTCCTTGCTAAGAACTTTTTCAGGCGATCTTCTTTAAGACAAATTTCTATCTACTCTAAGAGCCTTTACAGGTGGTTTTCTCTAAGACAAATTGCTACCATTTCGATAAATCATTTCAGATAGTCTTCTTTAAGACAAACATTCACTTCCATTCCAAAAAGACCTTTTCAGGTAATCTTACAGAAGACATTACTTCGTTCCACTCATTACGTCAACCAAACATACGCATAAGCATAAGCATACATAAACATTACAAAGCCAGCATAAGCATAGTCAGGGTATAAGTGCAAGCATGGAATAAACAAGTTCAATGGGTTTGAGGAGATAAAACCATGGGATTGCATCAGCATTAGCATACATGCATACGCATTAGCATTAGTATATACATATCACAAAAGCCCAATTTTTATTGGCAATCCAAACCAGTTCAAAGTCCAGTTCTCGTCCTGGAAAATCATTAAATCCAGCTCCCGTCTGGTAGTCAGTTCCCGTCTGACTATTACATCAAAATCCAAATCACACTACAAAAGCCTAGTCTCCAACCCTCGTGTTGTGAAAGGTGTATTTTCTCCGACCCTATAGTCGTGAGTCTCCAAAACAGGTGAATCTTTTTCATGCAGGTAAGTTCGCTAGAACTATAGCAGACGATCACTCTTATGCAGGTACACTTGTCAGAACCATGGCAAGTAATTCCTTTGGTGCAGGCGAAGTTGCTATGAGCATAGCAAATTAGCCTAAAATGGTACAGGTAAATTCTGCGATAACACTCGCAGATAACCATGGTGGTACAGGTAAATTCTGCGATAACGCTCGCAGATAACCCTGTTGGTGCAGGTGAACTTGCTAGAACTATAGCAAGCAATCCTATTGGGGTCCAGAAACTGCGGAAACTTACTAGAACTATAGTAAGTTGGGGTTCACAAACTACGTAAACTTACTAGAACTATAGTAAGTGGGGGTTCACAAACTACGGAAACTTACTAGAACTACAGTAAGTGGGGGTTCACAAACTACGGAAACTTACTAGAACTATAGTAAGTGGGGGTTCACAAACTACGGAAACTTACTAGAACTATAGTAAGTGGGGGTTCACAAACTGCGGAAGCTTGCTGACCATAGCAAGCCAATTACACAACCAACAAAAGGTCCTCGCTATTCCTTTTCAGGAACCTTTCCAGGAAGTCTTCTTCAAGACGTATTCCATCCTTTCTAGGAGCTTTTCCAGGCATACAAGATTTTTCAAACGATTCCTCAACTGGGTTTATCGCGTTAGTCCCTCGGCAGTGATATTCTCCAAAACTTCAATAACAATCAAAGGTGTCTTCTTTCTTTTCAGAATTACTAACACACTTCGATTTACATAAACTAACAATCATGCATCATTTCAACTTACATACTTCATTCATACATATTGCATATACATACACCGCTCTCATTTATTTTGAGAAGCTCACTGCATCATGCATCGCATGCATCATAACATAGCATAAAGTTCAGGTTGCCTTTTTAGGCCGTGCTACAATCAAAATCATCTGGTTCCTTCCAAAAGGCGCTTGCCTAACACTCTGAAAAATGGTATTCACCTTGGGTGGCATCTCTAACCCACCTCCCACAGAACTTTTTCCCGACAAAAGCAAATTTCAGGGCATTTTTAGTGTTCAATCATCTTCTACCTTTAAGATCACGATAGGCAGACGTGCCTATCCAACTCTTCAGGTTTAAGAAGATTGAACAGGGGCAGCTGTCATACCCTAAAATTTGCCCGATCAAATCTACGTCTGTTAATCCATCAAGGTTCAAAAATAAGAGTCATGGGGTTCGACATTTCTATTGTCAAACCCGCTCTCTTATGAATCAGGTTGAGTTAAGACAAAGGCATAATTAACAGATGTTTAGGACCCAAATGTTGGGCCTGATTATCACAAGGATTTATCACTCGTGGGGGTATTTTGGGGTTTTACTAACATTTGTTTAGATTAGTATTTTATCATGACTAACTATTAACATTTAACATCATTAATTCTATATATTAATAGGATTAGTATTAGGATTAATTAAGTTTATTATTTTTATTTAGGTTTCAGTAATTATATATATGCTTATTAAAATTATTATTATGTTATTACTAGTTATTATTATTCTCATCAATTATTATTATTAGGTTATTTACTACTATTATTATTTATTATTATTATTAGATTGTTAAAATAATAAAAAAAAGGAAAAGGAAAAGAGTCTGTTTTTGGAGGAAAAAGAAACAGCCGTGTGTAAGATTTGATTGAGGACTAAAAGAGAAAGTTCCAATATCATCTCCAAATCAAATTGCAATCATGTAAATCAAGAAGATTTGGTATGGTTTTGTTAACCTAATTGGTTCACTATAAATAAAAAGAGAGATGGAGATGCAAGGGGGAGGGCCGCAAAAAAAAAGACCTTGTTCAGAACCGAAAATTCGTGAATGTTAGTGGCTATGGCAGAAGGAATCTAAAACCAATTCAAGCTACCCTACGCATTCCAAACAATCCATCGGTCTTCTCTGAACAAGTTGGGATCACTACAAGTCATCACTGCCCTTGGAATCTTGGTGTAAATGGCCACAGTTATAGCAAAAAAAATCTGATTCAGTTCTCGTTATACAGACTTTATAAACTAATTTTGATTGTATATTTATATTCATGATGATGTTTACAAGCTTTCTGGGCAATTCGATTGGTGTTTAAGTGCAGGTACACAGAATCACCATTGCTAGGTTAGTGAAGCTTGGAATTGGGGCTTACTGAAATAGGGCGAATTAACCGAAACTAAGAAGTCTAACGGATTCGTGAGACTTTTACAATTCGTCTGGAATATTTATTATGCGTTTTGGGTGAAAGATCTGCAGGTTTAAATGGGCTACGGTTGCCGCGACGGAATAAAAACCATGGCTGTCAGTTGGCTGTGGATGGGAGCTGGCAACCAAATGGTCTCGTGTTCGAATCCCTGCTGTGCCAATATATTTTTGCAAAGGTTTCTTCTGCGAGATCCCACGCGCATGGGCTACGAGGGTGCATCATACATCCTCACATCATAGCCTCAGATCTCCACCAGCGAAAATCCAACGCATCATAGATGGAGGCCCATATCATGGGCACTCAACTCACTCACATGTGATCCAAGCCAGGTTCCTTCTAATGTTTATTTATTTATTTAATTAGTTAAGTTTAAATAATAATTATATGGTTTAACTTAATTAATTTAATTGATTTGTAAAATTAGGATTAATATAATTAACTTAGGATTAGGTTTTATAATTATTTAGGATTATCCCCGATTATGTCGATTATTCGACTCAGTTGATTTAATTAATTTTAATTATATAAATCACAACAACCCTAGAGAAATATATTAATATATTAGGGTTTGCTCCCTCCCATTTGGGGCTAAAGTATCAAAATATTAGGATTCAATTTATTATTCGTTTCGACTAAATTTATTGGTCGCGATGGTTAATAATCGATTAATTTAATTAATCAAATCCTATAAATTAAAATAAACATTATTTTGCTAAATGGTTTTAACCATCTTATTGGTTATGATGATTAGCATACCTTATCAATTTGTTATTATTTGTAATCGTATTAATCGGTTATGAGAGGTAACAGTATAAAAATACAAATTCATAAAATAATAAAATACGTTAATTCATTATTAGTGATAATCGAATCAATCGATTTGAATTGGTAATGGTGCAAAACCCCAATCTTTTAACTATGGTGATCAAACCTATTGATCATTGCGGTTAATTGTGCCAAATCAGGGTTGTACGCCCGAAACATCTAAAATACACTAAACCACGATACTACAGGATTTTTATCCTGGGCAACTCAAAATGCCCTTTCAAATCAAATTCAAACTGCGATAGGCAATTCGAAGAGCCTCAAAACAATTTCAAAACAACTTCACACAATCTCTATAATCAATTCTAAGGCGTACAATCCTGTGCCCGAACTACGTTGACTCTGATTCTCCCTAAGGAGATACGTAGGCACTTGGATAACCAAGGCGAGTCCCCCTCCCTAAAATCTCAATTTTCCCCCTATTCAATTCCTTAGCTATTTAACCTTAACCTTTAGCCATAAAACTTTACCTTAGATTCAAAGCCAATAGGAAAGGGTTGAGGGTGCCTAACACCTTCCCTCGACCTGAATATAGTATCTTACCTTGATCTCTCAACTACGTAAGGTTTCCTATTCGCCTTGGTAGAATAGGTGGCGACTCTCTAAGTTAAATTTTTAGGCAGGTTGCTACACTTGAAACTTGACATGAGGATCCTTTGAAGCATATGAGTGGCCATGGGATCCATTTGAGGTCTTGGAACTTGATTTGACCTTGAGAGAATCAAAACCCTAGTTGTGGGATGATTGCTTAGGAGATAGGTAAGTGTGCCCGATTCTTGCATAGTCTTGAGTAGTTGAAGATCATATGAGTCAAAATATTTTGAAATATGATGGGCAAACTTTGGGGTATGACAACTACCCTGTTCAATTTTCTTAAACCTGAGGATGTAGATTGGCTAGTATGCCAGTCGGAATCTGAAGGTGGAAGAGGATTGAACAGTAGAATACCCAGAAATTTGCCCTTGATGATGCAGGGACTTTTTGCCGGAGATGGGCTTAAAGATGCCATCTGGACGTTGATAGAAATTTGTCTGAGATGGGGTTAAAGATGCCATCTGATATTGATAATATGAAAGTCAGAATGAGTCGTACATTAGACTATATCCGAGCTCGAAGTATTGAGAAGTGTTGGTTGAAGATGGGCTTAAAGATGCCACCTAACTTGTTAGATTGGTTTGAATGTCGATCGTCTCAGCACCTTATGTAGCCACCGATTTAGATCTTGGAATGATCGTCTCCACCGTTTGTATCGATGAATTTAGATCTTTGAATGTCTCTTGATTATCTCTGAACTATCTCTGGAAAATACCCGGGACTAAGTATCAGAACTAAATCATTGTCTTGATTATCTCTGAACTATCTCTGGAGAATACCTAGAAATAAGTATCATAACTAAATCTCTGTCTTGATTATCTCTGTACTATCTCTGGAAGATATCCAAAATTAAGTATCAGAACCAAATCTCTGTCTTGATTATCTCTGAACTATCTCTGGAAGATATCCAAAGTTAAGTATCAGAATTAAATCTCTGTCTTGATTATCTCTGAACTATCTCTGGAAGATATCCAAAATTAAGTATCAGAATTAAATCTCTGTCTTGATTATCTCTGAAAGATATCCAAAATTAAGTATCAGAATTAAATCTCTGTCTTGATTATCTCTGAACTATCTCTGGAAGATACCCAACATTAAGTATCATAATTAAATCTCTGTCTTGATTATCTCTGAACTATCTTTGGAGAATACCCGGAACTTAGTATCAGAACTAAATCATTGTCTTGATTATCTCTGAACTATCTCTAGAAGATATCCAATATTAAGTATCAGAACTAAATCTCTATCTTGAATGAGTGTCAGAATTAAATCGTTGACTTGATTATCTCTACACTATATCTAGAAGATAATGTTCATTTGATTCGTAGGAATAGACTGAAAATGCAACATTAGTTTTATGCAATGTCGTGATGCATGTATTGTAATGTTTATTTTTTTGAAATGAATGAGAGTGTTATGCATATGCCATGAGGCGTATGTATGTTATGTGGGTGCCATGAGGCGTATGATGTATGAATGCAAAATGTTGTTAATGATGATAGTAGATTATAGTAGCGTCTAACGGAGACAATAAATCCCTGTCTGTTGTAGAGAATACAGAGTACATGTCTTCTGTTTTAGTAGGAACTCCCGCTTCATGCTCGAGGATGCTCAGCTGGGGATTTTTGACTTCTGCTCGGGGAAAGAAGTAATTTGAAAGATAGATTTTAACGTACCCTGACCGGAGATAAGAGAGATGAATAAACCCTATTGGAGGAGGGATTGAAGATAGCTACTTGAGGAATACCTTGTGGGGAGAGACCATTTGGGGATGTATTCTCGAGGATTGCTCTGTGGGGATATGATCCTGTGAAACTGGCTCCGTGGGAAAGCATGGATGCTTTGAACATTGCCCCTCAGTGATTATAGTAACTTTCGTTCCTAGATTTGTATTGGTTGGAACACATCAATGAGTATTGGTTGACGTGTCAAACAGGCCCTACATAGCTTTGCCCCAGCTAGTAGGGATTTTGAAGAGATTCGCCTCGTGAGGACCTTGTGAGGTGTGTACGATGGGTGACATGCCCCCAGTAATCATAGACTTAGGACAATGCCCCGTGTTGATTGGGAAGTAGCTTCAGACCCACTTGGATGCATGTCCCTAATTGTTTGGCATTCTTGAGAGATTTTCGGAATCTTGATCTGAAACTAAGAGATTTGAAATAGAAAACTCTGAGCTAAAAGAAAAAATTTTAAAATCATCTAAAGATGTTGAAACTCTGAAAACATCTTCAAGCTCAGACACGTCTATTCCAAGCACTAATAATATTCTGAAAGAATATGACTTGAGCTTCAGAAAGTTCTTATCTAGAGGTATAGGCAGAAGTCAGTTAGCCTCTATGATCTATGGTGTTAGTGGAAACAAAAGAATAGGTATAGGCTTTGAGGGAGAAATCCCATATAAACTTGAACCTGTTTATGAAATGATCATTAAATACAAACCTCTGTATGAACAGTTCAAGTATGGTCACTCTCATGATATTAAACACACATCACACTCTAAAAGTTTCCATATCACACACACAAAGAAATATGTTGTTTCACATTCTGGAAAATCTTATGTAAAATCTCAGTTCAATCAGAACGTGAGAAGGACTAACCCCAAAGGATCCAAAAGAGTGTGGGTACCTAAGGATAATATAATTCCTATTGCAGATCTCCTTCATAGCGCAAAAGACAAACATGTCATGGTACCTGGACTCTGGGTGCTCACGTCACATGACGGGAAGAAGGTCTATGTTCCAAAGTCTGGAACTTAAATCTGCTGGAGAAGTGAAGTTTGGAGGGAACCAGAAGGGAAAAATCATAGGCTCAGGAACCATATATATTGGTAATTCTCCCTCTATAACTAATGTTCTTTTAGTAGATGGATTAGCTCATAATTTATTATCCAAAAGTCAATTAAGTGACAATGGTTATGACATAATCTTTAATCAAAAGTCTTGTAAAGCTATTAGTCAGAAGGATGGCTCAATCCTATTTACAGGCAAAAGAAAGAACAACATTTATAAGATTGATCTTTCAGATCTTAAAAACCAACAGGTTACTTGCCTTCTGTCTGTTAACGAAGAGCAGTGGGTCCGGCACAGAAGATTGGGTCATGCTAGTTTGAGAAATATTTCTCAGATTAACAAACTCAATCTGGTCAGAGGACTGCCTAATCTGAAATATAAATCAGATGCTCTTTGCGAAGCATGTCAGAAAGGGAAGTTTTCAAAACCTGCGTTTAAATCTAAAAATGTTGTCTTTTCCTCTAGGCCTTTAGAACTTCTGCACATTGATCTTTTTGGCCCAATCAAAACAGCATCAATCAGAGGCAAGAAATATGGATTGGTCTTTGTAGATGACTATAGCAGATGGACTTGGGTAAAGTTCTTAAAACACAAGGATGAGTCACATTCTGTGTTCTTTGACTTATGTAATCAGATTCAATCTGAAAAGGAATGTAAAATAATAAAAGTCAAAAGTGATCATGGTGGTGAATTTGAGAACAAATTCTTTGAAATTTATTTTAAAAAAAAGGTATTTCCCATGATTTCTCTTGTCCTAGAACTCCACAACAAAATGGAGTTGTAGAACGAAAGAATAGGACTCTCCAAGAAATGGCTAGAACCATGATCAATGAGACCAATATGGCTAAGCATTTCTGGGCAGAAGCAATTAACACAGCTTGTTATATTCAGAATAGAATTTCCATCAGGCTTATTCTAAATAAGACTCCTTATGAATTGTGGAAGAACAGAAAGTCCAACATTTCATATTTCCATCCATTTAGATGTGTTTGTTATATTCTGAATACTAAAGATCATCTGAAAAAGTTTGATTCCAAAGCTCAGAAGTGTTTCCTTATTGGATATTCTGAACGCTCTAAGGGCTACAGAGTATACAATACTGAAACTCTGATAGTTGAGTGTCATACCCCAAAATTTGCCCTCATATAATTATAAGTGTCATTTTATTTCAAATAGATGACATGGCGCAATTGGTAAGGAGGTAAGATTGGCAGATATGAGATCACGGGTTCGAAACCCACTATTGACAGTATTTTTCCATTTTTTTTTTTTACTTCTAACTTTCCTTTTATTTGATTCATGATTTTGTTGCTAATTCTTTTTCTATTTAATTAGGATATTTCTTCATTATGAAAATTATAAAAATATTAAAAGAACAAAAATAATTTTTAGGTATTTGATTAATGTTTAGTATAGAATTTTTTAAAATAGTTTTTAGTGTTAATAAAATCAAAAAATATATATTTTTGTTAAGTCCAAGCCCATTTTTAACCTAATATATTTTCCTTATAAATAAGATTACAAGTTTAACCTAGGGGAGATTAACACTCACGTTACAGTAACCCTTACTACCAATTTCCAAAACCACTAATCCTAATTTTTTCTTGTTCGTGTAGAAACTCCCATTCTAAACCTCTCTTCCACGTTTTTTCCAGTAACATACTATCTCACATGAACTAAAGATCTCAAAACCATTAGCCATGTCAATAGAATTTGAATAAAACAAAAAAAACATGCAAATCATGGCATGAAACTTCTAACATCATCAATTTACAACAAGGCAAAGCATGAGTGCATAATTATTATTTGTAGTTGTTCTTTTTTGTTTCTTTTTACAGATACAGAGGAAAGGATGTAACACGCGCACAATCGCTTCATGCCTTCCGCAACGATACGGATAGTTCAATTCAAGCTTCACAGCAATGATGCATCAATTTGCCACCACAAAACTTTCGACCGCTCTCAACCTCATCCGCGCACAACTAACAACCAATTTCGTTGTTGTTTTATTCTGTTTTGCTGTCTTTGATGCAGGAAAAAAGAGGGAGAACAAGAACAATCTCCGATGAGGGTCGACGGAAACAACGCTCACCGATCCAATCACCACGCGCGGATCATCGACGTGACGCAGAAACCTCGTCGCTCACCTTCAGCCACCAGCAATTCACCGCGAATCATCTAAACTCACCATCACCGATCAGTCGCGGCCTCCACAAATCCGACGACGTCACCGCGAAAACCCGGCGCCAACAACGCAGCCAAGCAAATCCAATCTCGACCGCAAACCACCGAGAACGATCCTCCCCAGTCACGATGCAGCACCGACAGACGTCCGCCCAGCCCACCGACGACGACTTCATCACTACGATGGCAAACACCGACATCTCCGCTTCCGGATCCGCCAGCCACCACCGTCCGATCCAGATCTCGCCGTCAACATTTCTTTACGATAGGTACATTTGAGCTATTGCGAGGTACATTTGAGCTATTGCAAGATCTAAAGGACCAGAACACGTTGCTCCACCATAGACCTCCACCACACTGAATTAGGATTAATCAAACTCTTCCGACTACGCGCCATCAACCAAAAGCTAAGTTTCTAATCCTTTTGTTTAAATTTAACTTTTTGATTTCATCAACCTTTCTGTAACATCATTTATTTTTTTGTCTACCCTTTTGGGTTTAAAATAGGATTTATACCGATCAACTATGAATCTGTAATGCACTAAATTTTCTTTCCTTTGTTCAATACTTTTCAGGATTTAATCAAAAAATCTTTCAGCCACGCGCCTCACCCGACAAAAAGCTAAGTTCTATAATATCATTATTTTAAATAATAATTTTATTTTATTGTTTACTTTCAAATATGGATGAATTCCTCCTGCACTCACTTTATCCTTCTATTCTTTTCTCTAAAGGTCAGGGTCAATGCTTCTTAAAACTTCAAGGCAAACCTCTGCCCATCAACCTTCATTAATCGAAGCTAAAGGTTCGTCGAGTTGCCAAAGCTACGAATGTCGGTAATCCTAAAACCCTAAATATTCTCTTTGTTCATTATTGCTTATGTCAAACCCTATTAAGGGATCCGCTGGTTTCATTGTCCCCTTCCCCCATTATTATGTAACTGTTTACTGGTTGTATTGATTGGCCTTGAAGGCACTTAAATTGTGATATCATATTATTGCGTGGTTAGTAATTTAGGGAGTGCAAACCATGAACTGAACATAGATCACCTAATTACAAGATAAATGTAATCGAAGTTAACCACGTGATTGTTGCACCCACACACCTTTAGGGGAATCCCTTTGGTTGCCTTTGTTGCCTGTTGCCTTGTTGCCTTTAAGTGTATTAAATAGTCAAAATCCCTCGATTCCGAGGATACCTAGAGCAAAACAAATGTTGCCTTAAGTTCATTATTATCAATGTTGTCCCTCGATGCTGCCTCGGAAAAATAAAGATGATTGTCCTATTGCTAAGGTATCCTCGCATGATGCCTAAAAAGATTAATGACTATTAAATCTTTCCCTTAGACTACCTTCCCTCTTTATGGCAAGGGACAGTCTTATGGCGAACGATTACTCGATGACCCTTAAACATCCAATTGAAAGACTTCCTGCCCTCTCATGGTATGGACAGATCCTTTCGCCCGAAAGACTTAAAGAACAAGAAAGACAAATTTAGGGTAGGTAGTTCTTAATTGCTTGCTCACAATCAATTCAAAAATCAAATACTTTTCACACCTCCTATTTCAAAATACTTTCAAACAAGGCTACGCTTATTTACAAGCTAAAGTCCTTAACGAAATCCTTTACTATCCGCACACTGCTTTTCAAACAATTCAAACAAAGTGAGCTAAGCAATTAAGAGCCCATGGATAACCATGGATGCAAAGGGTGCCTTACACCTTCCCTTTGTATAACTTACCCCCCGAACTCAAAATCTTTCAAAGGTTTTTCCTGTTCTTTTAGCCTTTCCTAAAATTGGATAAAATAAAAGTCGGTGGCGACTCTCGCTTACCGCGACATTTCGATCTTAAAAGTCAGTTCACCGTATTACATTGAGGAATCAATCAATATCAGATTTGATGATAAGCTTGGCATTGAAAAGCCAAAGCAGTTTGAGAATTTTGCAGATATAGACATCTCTAACCAAGATCATGAAGAACCCAAGGGAAAGGATGATTCAGAAGATCAAGTTGCAGCGTCTTTAGAGAATCTCAGAATATCTGAAGAGCCAACACTCAGAAGATCCTCTATAATCAACTCTGCCCATCCAGAAGATGTTATAATTGGAAAGAAAGATGATCCCATCAAAACAAGAGCATTCCTAAAGAACAATGCAGAATGTCAATTTGGTTTAGTGTCTTTGATTGAGCCAACTTCTGTTGATCAAGCTCTGGATGATACTGACTGGATAATTGCTATGCAAGAAGAGTTAAATCAGTTTACACGGAATGATGTTTGGGATCTGGTTCCAAGACCTAAAGGATTCAACATCATTGGAACAAAATGGGTCTTCAAAAACAAGCTGAGTGAGAAAGGTGAAGTTGTCAGAAATAAAGCTAGACTGGTTGCTCAGGGCTATAGTCAGCAAGAAGGTATTGGCTATACTGAAACCTTTGCACCAGTGGCCAGGTTAGAATCTATTAGATTATTAATCTCTTTTGCCACTCAGAATAACATCACTCTGTATCAGATGGATGTTAAGAGTTCCTTTTTAAATGGTTATATAGATGAAGAAGTTTATGTTCACCAACCTCCTGGTTTTGAATACTCTAAGTCTCCAGAACATGTTTTTAAACTAAAGAGATCATAATACGGTTTGAATCAAGCTCCCAGAGCTTGGTATGAAAGATTAAGTTTTTTCCTTCTGGATAATGGTTTCACAAGAGGAAAAGTAGACACAACTCTCTTCTGTAAAACCTATAAAAAGGATATTTTAATTTGTCAAATTTATGTTGATGATATTATTTTTGGAACATCTAATGCTACACTTGGAAAGGAGTTTGCTAAGTCTATGCAGGCAGAATTTGAGATGAGCATGATGGGAGAACTCAAGTATTTCTTAGGCATTCAGATCAATCAAACATCTGAAGGAACTTATGTTCATCAGACTAAGTATGTCAAAGAACTTCTGAAGAAGTTCAATCTATCTGAAAGCAAAGAAGCAAAAACTCCAATGCATCCAACTTGCGTATTAGGTAAGGATGAGGTAAGCAAGAAGGTAGATCAGAAGATCTACAGAGGTATGATAGGATCTATTCTCTATCTGACAGCCTCTAGACCTGATATTTTATTCAGTGTTTGCTTGTGTGCTAGATTCCAATGAGATCCTAGAGAAACTCACTTAACTGTTGTTAAGAGAATTCTTAGGTATCTGAAAGGTACTACTAATGTTGGTTTAGTCTACAGAAGATATGAAGAATACAACTTAGTAGGATATTGTGATGCTGATTACGCTGGAGATAGAGTTGAAAGGAAAAGTACTTCTGGAAGCTGTCAGTTTCTGGGAAGTAACCTGATCTCCTGGTACAGCAAGAAGCAAGCAACTATTGCACTCTCTACAATAGAAGCAGAATATGTAGCTGTTGCTGGATGTAGTACACAGATGCTCTGGATGAAAAGTCAGCTAGAAGAATATCTGATATATGAGAGTAACATTCCTATATTCTGTGATAATACTTCTGCTATTTGTTTATCTAAAAATCCTATTTTACACTCTAAGGCTAAACATATAGAGATTAAACATCACTTTATTAGGGACTATGTTCAGAAGGGTGTTCTTTCTTTAAACTTTATAGATACAGACCATCAATAGGCTGATATCTTTACAAATCCCCTTGCTGAAGATAGGTTTAACTTCATTCTGAAGAACGTCAGTAAGGATTTATGCCCAGAATGAAGTTGTTGAGATGATCTGATATGTGGATTAGTTTGAAGATTTTGATTTATTTATTTTCTTATTTTACCTATCAGATGTTCTGATTATGTATGTTCATATGGATACTCTGAATTTGTTATCACTAACGTTTCATGTGTCTAAGTATGATTCAGAACTTCTGTTAAAGCAAAACAGTTGTCACCAGCTATTCCAGATGATGACCACGTGTTCATTCTAACGGGACAAGCATGCGTGTAGTTGATGAGATGCCACCCTAGGTAACTATGCAAATCTTTTCAAATCTCACACTATCTCCACTAACGTCTCTCAACATTAAATGTGATTGATTCGTATTCTGTAACCATTGCATTCAGAATCTCATTGCATTTCTTTTTCAAATCCGTGTTTATATAAACTCATTACATATTCATTTTCTCTCTTTTCACTCCTTCATCATCTTCATAGTTTATGCATTTCTGTCTCCTCTTTTGCCTTCATCAAAAACCTAAATCAAAGAAACCCAGAAATCTCAAGTGTTCTTCAATGGCTTCATTTGTTCAACACAATGCTTCGTCTTCTCAACAACAAGAACAACAACAACAAGAACAACAAACTGTCTTCACTCCAATGAAAACTTGTCTGATTCCGATGGATGAATTAGAAGTTCTTAGTGAAACAATGGTTGATTTTGATAATCTTCAGGAACACAACTTTAACTTGAAGAATAATATGTTGGTTCAAGGCTGGGAACCGTTCTTCAACCGTCTGATTGGACCAGTTTACCCATACTTGGTTAAGGAGTTTTTGGTACATGAAACACTTATGCCAAAGGCAATTCTCTCTTTCGTCTGTGGCCAAGAAATCTCCATTACAGAAAACCTGATCAGAAGATTGCTGGGTCTGGAAGGATGTTCTGGTGCTACTGGAGCTATAGTAGGCATAACAGATTGGGACGTTGTCTATGCTGAAATCTTCAAATCTGGAGAAGGTTCTACTTGTATCAAGGATTTGAAGGATCCCTACAGAATCTGGGCCAAGATTCTTCTGGGTTGCATATACCACAGAAAGGCTACAGTCTCTCCAAAATACATCAATCAATATCAACAATACATTCTGTATTATATTGGAAATGGCGAGAAGGTAGATCTTCAATGCATTCTGTTTATCCACATGTGGAATCATGTGAGGGATTCTAGAGAACAAGCTAGATTGAAGACTCCAAAAATCAAAAGGAACGTCATTTCTTTTGGAAGATTGATTTCTGACATTCTGATTGAGACTGGCTTGGTTGATGATCTGCTAGCAGTTGGAATTGTTAAAGATCTGTATGCAACTTGTGGGAGCACAATGAATACTCACACTCTGAAGAGAATGAAGTTGTTAGAGAACATTACCGCTCCTCCCAGAGTGGTAAATGAGATCCTGTCCAGAAGGATTCCTGCTCTGGCTGATTTTGAGCTCTTCTTCAAGAATGAGCATCCCAGAACAGTCCTCTTCTATTTGGAAAAATGTTTAAAGGAAGGCTCTGAGTTTGATCCAGCATGGCTGAGCGACAGAATGCTTTCAACCATAGCTGATCCTGATCCAGCTCAGAAGAAAAAGAAGAAAGAGAAGAAAGACAAGAAGGAAAAGAAAGAAGAAAAGAAAGAAGAGAAGAAGGAAAAGGAAGAAAAGAAGGAGAAGAAGAGAAATTCTGTTGGAGATGGACCTTCAAAGCCTCAGAAGAAGAAGAAGAAATCTTCAGGTATTTCTATAACTAAGTCTGTTCCTATTCCTGTTTTAAATTCTGAACATATATCAACTGAACCTCAACCAGAAAAATTACCAGAAAATCATCCTCAAACCACCAAACAAACCTCTAAATCTCCACCTTCTGCTTCCTCCAAATCCTAAGACAAACAGCCTATCCATAACTCTGATCCCATTCTTAGTCCAAAACCTCTGAACATCATCTTTCCACATGAAAACATTTTCTCATCTGATCAACCTCCACCTTCTGAAACTCAACCTCAACCATCTGACCCCTAACCAGTTGTTGACACTCATGTGTTTTGCAACTTCAATCTCTCTTCATCACCATCATCATTATCATCTGACTCATTCTTTCGTAACCCTCGCCCTTTTAAACCTACCCCCCAGAATCCTTCATCTCCACCAGTTGTTGTAGTCCTAGACTCTAACAACGAAGCAGAATCTTCACCCCCTCCATCCTCTTCAAACACCTCTTTTTTGTTTGAAAGAGCCTCAGAACCCTATCTCATCTCCAAACCAGAAGATCCAATAACCATTCTCAGAACTACCCCTCCTTTACCTACTGTTGATATGCGTTTTGAAATATTAAAACATAAGGTACGAACAGGGTTAGATTATCTGAAGGTTGCCCATGACTCCAAGCTGGATCATGTAGCTGCTGGAAAGCTCTGGAAGGCTTTCCTTGAAGATGTGCAAACAGACTTTCTGGATCTCCATAATGATTGTCTTGCTGCTGCTCCTGGTCCTACTGGATTGGCTCTAGAGTATGGTGATGGCCAGTACTTTCATCCTCCATCCTGGATTGGAAGCCTCTAGAAGAAGCGCCTTTTGTTGATGACTTGGCTCTGGATTCTGATGATATGGAAGTTGATAATCCTCTGCCTCTGGTTGTCTGGACTGAAAAGAAGCCTCTGGTTCCTTATCCTTATTCAGTTCTGACTAGAGACTTTCAAATGCTGTTTGAATGGTTCAAGGAGAATCCTCTTGAGAGAATCCTGCTGTAGAGAATCCTGTTGTTGATGGTCAAATGGTTCCAGCATATGCTGTCCCTACTGCTATTGAGGAAAATCCTGCTGCTCCTCCTGCTGGCCCTTCAACCTCTGCATTGTTGGGAACTCTGAAGGAACTTCAGCAGAATCATCTGTGTTCAGTCGTCTGGACAAGCAGGATGACACCAATGCCGAATTCAGAACTTGGATGCAAAGATATGAAGAATCTTTGAAGAAGCAAGCTGAAGACACCGCTGAGATCAAGAATCTTCTGGCAACCTTAGCCTATAAGCTTACCCAGTCTTAGTCTGAGTCTTGTGTCTTAGTAGTTTTCTTTGTTTCTTGCATCTGTTTTGTTTTTGCATCTGATTGTACTCTTCCCTTTGGTATCAATGAAAATTTTCTTTCTTCACTCTTCCCATTCAAATCTCATATTCTTTATTTCTTCGGACTTGGCATCGATAGGACAGAGGTATGGAAGAGAGGCTTCGAAAGTGGCATTCAACCAGAGTTGAAGTATCCAGAAGGGCTAGAAAAAAGTAAATTCCCCTTTGGTTTTGGATTCTTAAGGTAAGAAACTCCTTCGCCAAGAGACTTATAGAGATGGATTAAAATCATTTCACTCAGGAAAAGTAGGCGGTGACCAGCATGGAGTTGGTTGGAAATGATAATGAACCTCTTCTCTATTTGAACATACCTCGAATAGAAGACATAGCGGCATAGCCATAAGGCGAGAAACGCGGTGTGCTCTCGATCAGACACTTCTTCAGTCTTCTTGTCATAATAGTATTCGATATGAGTACTATATGATGCCTTGGAGAAGTTGAAGTCTACGGAATCCACAGCCAGATATATGGGCTCGACGGTTTCACTAGTAGGTTTGAGTCCAACTATAGCAACTATGTCGAACAAGGTGGGTGTCATCATTCCACAAGGAAGACGAAAGGCTTGATGGGTGGAATCCTAGAAGAACATGGTAGCAACCAACATACTCGAATAATAAGCGGGTCCTACATACGACAGCTCTATTAGATCGAAGATACCCATGTCTTTCCAGAATTGGGATTTCTTTTTCTCTATTTTTGCTAGCCATGCTAAATAATCATCATCTTTTGCCGGAGGGGAAGATTGGAAAACCCTAAGGCCATTGTTCATGAATCCTAGCTTAATGGGTTCATGTGTTGAAGGATCGCCTTGGCCATCAAGGTGTGGGTTTTCGACACTATGAACTTCGTTTGTGGATCTTGGTTTTCTAATATTCCCTATAGGCCTATATCTATCATAAGTGGGCAAAAATGTTTAAATTTTTCCTGGTCTACTGAAGGATTGGGTATAGGACCTAGCATTGCATGCGTTTTTGCAGTTATGGAAATAGGGAGCAATATTTGGGATTTGAAGATAGCACGGTGTTCTTCGGTGAACATTTCAGGGACGTACTGTTGATTTCCGACGACCATGGGCCCTAGTATCTTATGTACCAGAGGTAAACCCGTCTTCTTCTTGCCTTCTTGAGCTTTCTTAGTGGTTGTTGTGGAGGAAGTTGCCATGGAGGTTGTAGAGAGTGTTTTTTTGAAGAAAATGAGAGAGGTGAAGATTACAAGAGAAAGAGGTTGTAAAAGACTTGGAAGGAGAAAAAAACGTTACAATGGCAAAGAAAATGGGTATTTATAGGTGATGAATTGGAACCGTTTTGTCAAGTAGTGGGAGAGAGAGAGCTCATTGAGTGGGACGCGTGTCTTGCAGTTGATTTGCCAATGGATCATAGCAGTTATTGAGCTACCCACAATTTCCTAGGTACTAGGAGTATCATGGTTGTAGAAAATCTACACGCGGGGTCTGCAGGGTCGTTTTTGAGATGAACATCATAATGACTATGACGTTATGTGATCTGAAAGGTTTTTGTGGCGATAAAAATAATGATAAAAAAATTCTCTTTTCTTCGACATGTCGAAAATGACATTTTTGGGGGGAAATTTGTTAGTCGGTAAATTTGAAACCACGTTGTTATTAATGAAAATAGTTTGAGAAAGTTGTAAGCCTTCGACACAGTTTGACATGTCTCTTAGGTATTTGTCGAAGTCGCCTTTGTAAGGGAAGATGTTAGACATGGACTTAGAAATATTTTCTAAGTTAATTATTTAGTTCTACGAAGGAGATTACTTCGATAGAGAAGTTAAGTTTGAGCGAAGGCATAACTGTTATTTGTCCTGATCTGTTGGACTTAGAGACACGTGGAGCTTCAAGGCAAAAGAGAAGCATGCATAACGCAACATGGCGTACTCTGGTCGAAAGACCATTAGAAATGGTTATATTGAATTAGTATATATAGGGATCTTAATATATAGATTCAGGGTGTTCATTTTGTACAAAATCTCATTAAAATTACTCAAAGTACCTGTGTGTGAGAAATGGGTCATTTTGAGAATGTACGTATAAATACACCATCTCTATTCTTTTTACAATTCTATACAACTTTAACTTTTTCCAGAATCTTTAAATTCTTGTCATTTACATTATTGCAGTTTATTTTACAATTGCTTTTACTTTACTTTACTTTTTTTTACAAGTCATTACGTTACTTTAAGGATTTGCGTAAATCAAACAAACTATGAACATAGTTTGTGTCGAAGTATTCTTCATCATAAACGAAATATCTTAAACATAAAGCACATGTCCTAGGATCAATCTAGTTGATCCTGTGAGTAACCAAAAATTTAGTATTTTTGAAAGACTAGCATTTATTTACCAATTTTCATGGTAAACAGTGTGAAAGAAGTTTCAATACAATAAATTGGTTTTTCTTTCAATTTTTTTATATGAACAAAATAAATAATCTAATATTTTATCCAGTAAAAAAAATCCCAAATTATATCATCCAAAAAATATTAAAAAAAAGTTGAATACATGGTACCAATATGTAGGTTGATGTACCGCCTTAAAAATAAAATAAAAATAATTGGTACGACTTCGATGCGTACCAGATACATACGGGTAACCGACATATACCTGATACCGGTACTTTCGGCAAAATAAAGTACACGTGCTTCACATATGTAGTGCTATTTGATATTAGATTTTATTATGTTCTCTCTTTGATCCTTATTCTAAGAGAAAATTTAGGCTATTTAGGCTGGTGATGCATGAGCTTTCCCTCTATTGAGGGTACGCCTTGCAACACCTTCGACATGATTCTACAACTTCATGAGTTTTGATTGATTCTATCACTTTCATTATCTTTGTATATCTAGATATAATCGAGAAAGATTCATATTCTTCACATTCCCTTGTATTTGCACTCGCGTAGCTTTAGATTGGTTGAGAGAACTTGGCCATGTACTAAATTGTTTCGTTGTCGATTTCAGCTAACAAATTCTTTACTTTAAAGTGTAACAACATATAATATGCAATTAAAGAATGTTGTGTATTGCATTTATAATATGCAATTAAGGTAATGTGCGATTTATAATTCAATAAGTAGTTTTATTTCATGATTTTCTTTTTCAATGGATGAATAAGGTCTTGATTTTGATTAATGATGCAGTTACATCAATCATATTAATCCGTGCCTCTGGTGAGTCTTCACAACACCTCAATGCTAAAGCCAAAACAGATGATACATGAGCTAAAAATTCATGAATTTCTTTATCATGTTGAGAGACTAAGTTGAAATCCACAACTTCCATAACTGAATTAACCATTGATTCACTAATCCAAGTTTTCAAGGTTAATTCTCCTGCAAACATTTCATTTGTTGGTTTCTTTCTTGTGAAGATTTCCATTAACATTATTCCATAGCTGTAAACATCTCCTTTAACTGAAATCACTCCTTTAGAACCATACTCTGCATGTCAATATTACAACTTTCTCAAATACAATGAAAATGATTTTCAAATTGTTAGGAAAAAGAGAGTATTCATATTTGAAAATTATCTATTTAATTTGTTATAAATTAAATTATTAACTATGAGCATGACCGTCTTTCAGGGTTTATAAAGCGGACTACTGCACAAACCTCAAATTTGACACGGTTAAACTGTATTTAAAAATGGTCTCTTAAAATATTTATCACGGTTAAAGCGTGGCAAAATAGAGCCCTCGTTGTTTTGGCATAGTTAAACTGTGACTAACTTACAAAGAACTGTTGAAAACTTAAGACGATCCTGACTATGAGAAACAATTATAATCAACTTGTGAGTTAGAAGAGAAAAATTACCTGGTGCAACATAACCAATAGTGGCTAGCGTCCTTGTATGAGTTTTAGATTGTCCTTCATCCAAGAGTTTAGAAATGCCAAAATCACTCACATGTGCAACCATATTTTTATCAAGTAACACATTACTAGGCTTCAGATCACAATGAACCACTGGTATTGAAGAACCGTGATGGAGATACTCCAATGCAGATGCAACATCGATCATTATATTCAACCTTTGCAAGAAATCTAAAAAATAGTTATTAGAGTATAACCATTTTTCCAAACTTCCATTTGACATAAACTCCATCACCAAAGATTTGAAATTTACATTTGAACAACTAGTAATAACCTCAACAAGATTCCGATGCCGAAGATTGCGCATTGCCTTGCATTCTGCATCAAAACTTCTTGATGCTACTTCTAATTCCAAGTCAAGTACTTTAATTGCTACCATCTTTCCACTAGAAAGCATTCCTTGATACACAGATCCAAAACCACCCTTTCCAAGCAAGTTACTCTCATTGAATCCATCAGTTGCCTGCACAAGTTCATCATAGGAGATCCTTTTTAAATCCCCTAAATTAGTTGATAAATCCTTTTCTAGTGGATTTTCAACTTTTTTCCTCTTCAACATTTGAACTATTATGCATGCAATAGCTAGAAGGCCTAACACAACAATTATGCATGATATGCATATGATTAATATCATCTTTTTCATTGACTTTTTCCGAATTCGTTTATCACATGGAGGTACTTGAAAGTGAGGACTACCACAAAGTGCTTCATTACTCATGAAAGATTGAGCTCTAAATTTCTTGAAAGGCCCTCCATTAGGAATCTCTCCTTGCAATCCATTGTATGAGACATTCATGTATCTAAGATAAGAAAGTGACTCCAAAGATTTCGGGATCACACCGGTTATAAGATTTTGAGACAAGTCCAAAAAGCTCAAACTTAGCATTTGACCAAGTGATGCTGGGATAGGCCCTTCCAATTTGTTATTTGCTAAGGAGAGAGTTTCTAAGGTTGTCAAGAAACTTATGGCTGTTGGAATGTTGTTTGAAATTTGATTTCCAGACAAATCTAATAGCACAAGAGCTCTCAAATTCTTAATCTCGAATGGAATATTTCCGATTAAAGCATTAGAGGACAAGTTTACCTCTAAAATATCTTTGAGATTCCAAAAGGAGGAAGGTATTGTAGAGGTTAACATGTTAGATCCAATGTGAATCTTTCTAAGAGAAGTCATATTTCCCAAACATGTTGGCAACACTCCAAAAAACTTGTTGCTTGTTAAATTCAACTCACTCAAACTCCTAATTTCGCAAAGCTCATCAATTATAGATCCTTGAAGTCCATTGTAGTTAAGGCCTAAAGATTGAAGTTTCTGTAACTCTTTAATTGTACGAGGGATTTGTCCACTTAAATCGTTCCTACTCAGAGATAATCGAACCAAGTTGCTCATGTTTCCGATTTCTAGCGGAATATTTCCATTAATTCCACAAGAATCTGCCCAAAAATGTTCTAGAGATAAGTTTCCAATGGACTTGGGAAGTTTTAATGGTAAACTAATCTCTGAAATTTCAAGAATTTTCAAGTTTCTGCATCTTGTTAGTGAAGTTAGGAAGTTGAATTCAAGAGACTCATCTATTGTCAAATTATTTCCACCTATGATTAGTGATTCAAGGAATCTTAAACTTCCAAATGAGTTAGGTATAACTCCGCTAAATTCATTCAAACTCAAGTCAATTATGACAAGATTCGAAGCATTGGAAATAGTATTTGGAATTTTTCCAACAAACCTGTTTCCATACATGTGTAATTGTAGAAGGTTTGGAAGGCCTAATCCCATATTTGACGGAAGCACGCCAGAGAGAGAATTTAGATCAAGATGAAAATATTCCAATGTCGAAATGTTGAAGACATTTGAAGGAACATGTCCACTCAAGCTGTTATTTCCCAGTTGTAGAAACTGAAGTTGATTGAGATTGCCAATCTCCACCGGTATCGAACCTAAAACCACATATCATGAGATGAAGCATGAGAGGATAATGAATTAATGATGCATGAAATGCTTAACCAGAAAATGAAGATAGAAATTTGAGGTTTTACCTGAAAAAAAGTTATCCTGGAAAGTTAATATTTGTAACAATGTACAGTTGCCAATCGATCGTGGAACGGTTCCTTCCAAATGATTACCGAATAGAGAAAACTTTTCAAGTTGAGGAAGTTGATTACACAACTCGCCCGGAAGAGTTCCATTTAAATCGTTTCCTTCAAGGATTATCTCTATCATCGAAGAGATGTTGAAGAGGGAAACTGGTATTTCACCTGCATATGCAACATAAATTATGAAAGTATGATTCAATAAATAAGCACATAATGTGTTGTGAAATTATCTCACCTTTCAAGTTGGTGCTAGTAAGATACAAAGATTGAAGCTTTGTCAAGTTTCCAATTTCAGCAGGAATAGGTCCTTTGTCAAAATTATTGAAAGATAGCTCCAAATCTTCCAATTCTTTACAATAACGCCAAACATTCGGCATCTTACCAGAAAAATCATTACCATAAAGATAGAGTTTTCTAAGATTTGGAAGTCCTTGACAAACATTTGATGGAAGAATTCCAGAGAGATTATTAAAACCAAGACCTAACTTTTGCAAAGATGAGTTGTTCAACATTAATATGTTGCCAGTGAGAAGATTAGATTGAAGGTTCAATGTTATCAGGTTTGTAAGATCACCAATCCCTTTTGGAATTTCTCCTATAGTTCAATATAGACAAAACAAACACATTTAGGATGAATGACTAAACATAATCACATGAATATTATGATGTAATGATAAGAGCATGATTTTAAATTACAGTATGCATTCGCAATTGTGGCCGCATTGTGGCCGCAGTAATATTGCTGATGAGGTAGTCTCTGCAACTGCAATTTAAAACCATGAGGGTGAGTATATCATACCTGATAGAGAATTTTTCAATAAGCCGATTTCTTCAAGGGAAGACATGTTTGAAATTGTTGATGGAATGATTCCTGATAGCTTGTTATTTTTAACATCCAAAATTCTCAACCTTTGAAGTTTACCAATAACAAGTGGAATAGTTTCTCCAATGAAATTTGATTGCAAACTTAGATACTCCAACAATGACAAATTGGATATAGATTGAGGAATAAATCCAACAATATTATTATATCCAAGGTCCAAATGTTGAAGTTTTGATAACTCCCCTATCTTCAAAGGAATCTCTCCAACAAAACCATTGTAACTCAAATCCAAAAACTTCAGTCTTTTCAAATGAAGTAACTCTTGTGGCAACTCACCATGGAAACTATTGCTTTGTAAATCAAGAAAAGCAAGGAAAGATAGATTTCCTAATTGAGGTGAAATGGTACCTTGAAGGGCCATGTTACTAAGATTCAATGTTTTTACTCTTCCATGATGATCATCACAAGTAACACCAACCCAATTGCATGAACTAGTGGATATTGACCAATTACTAAGCACATGATAGGGGTCTAAGATGATAGATGATTTGAATGAAAGAAGTGCATATTCATCAGTGGTGATGTTTTTCTTAGTACTCATAACTAAGCAAGTGAAGAAGTAAAAATAAAGTGATATGAAGAGATTGCAAAGGCAAGTAGAGTATAGTTTGGCCATTTTTCAATATAATATATGCATTAGTCCATGCACTGATGAGGATATATAATATTATAATATACTACATGAATAGTGAAGAAGAGTGAAGAGAGTTTGAGTTTTTGACTATTTGTGACATTACGCGTTATGTAACTTTTTGTAATTTGAAAAATGATTCTCTGCCAGCAAGTTGACTCATTGACCAATTTATTTTCAATTAAAATTATTAAAATAACAACTAGATGTTCAAGATGTACCATTCGTTATTCTATGAGAGGACAAAACAACTTTACAAAAAAAAAGGGAGAAACCAATATTTAAGTCCAAGTGTACACATTTAAACCCAAACCAATTATGTAAGAAGAAGAAGAAAATTTGGATTTTCAAACCTTTCTTGTATTCACATTGGTAATGATGATGACACTGTCGTCTCAAGATCTAATTCGGTTTGATTTATGGAGATTTATTTTGGTTAGGAGCATGTCATTTCTCTATCCCGTCGCATCATTTTAGTTTGTTCTTAGACTATCTTTACTTTATCGTTTCCTTTGATTCATACTGGTGTGAACACTTGACTTGTTTTTCTTCTACATCTGAAGCTGGCCGCATACTAATTCCAAAAAAACAAAAACAAAAACAGTCGGCTTGTTTTCATGGGATAATTTTGTGATTTTAAATACAAGAATGCATATCACTTTAATCACAAATTAATTATTTATTTTATTATAGAATTTTATCACATGTATTACATACACGAGTAGTATATGGGGTTCCCAGTGATCCACGGGAGGCTTAGTCGGTGACAGGTTCAATTCTAGGAAAGGCAAGCTTTTAAGCAAGCAGGTAGAGTAACTATGGTTTATTGAAGAGTAATTCATATTCAGAAGATGAGCATAAGAAGTTCTGATGCTGGTTGATCTTCTGATGATTACTCAGAAGATAGTGTTGACCAGAAGTTCTATCTTCTGGGTCATGTTAGCTTAGCTATTTAGTTAGTAAGGGTACTTTAGTATTTCTTAGTATTGTACTGTTTGTACCTTAGACTTGTTCACTAAGTTTACTCTATTAGGGCTTATGTGGCAAATTTTTCTTTGTATAAATAGCCTTGTAGTAGCTATCATTTATTAACAAGAAATAGAGAGCACAACAATTATTCTCTCATTCTTTTGCGCTGTTATTCCTTTTGTTTATTCTCTTTGTTATCATCTTTAATTCTTGTGCACCAACAATTGGTATCTAGAGCTCCGGTTCCAAACACCCACGAGTGAACGTGAGTTTGTGTGACTGTGTGATTGATTTTGTTTCAGGGAAACAAAGTTGTGTTGAATCACATTTTTCTTGGTTGTTTGTGGGTTTAGGAAACACTGTGTGAGTGTGAGTGAAATCTGTTTTTCTGCACAAGTTTAAAGATGAGTGGAAACAACGTGAATACCAAACTTCCAGTTCTTGATGGCAAAAATTGGAATAGATGGATGATTCAAATGCGTGTATTATTTGGTGCTCAAGATGTTCTAGATCTTGTCACTGAAGGATATGTTCCGGTTGCAGCGAATGCAACGGAAGAACAAAGAGAAGCGCGGAGAGAAATGAGGAAGAGGGATCAGAAGGCGTTGTTCTTCATCCATTAGTGTGTGGATGTGAATGTGTTTGAGAAGATTGCTGATTCTATGACGTCAAAGGAGGCTAAGAATAGACGTGGTTATAGATTTCAGAAGGAAGCCTCAACTTCTGATGAGAAGAAATATCAGAAGGGAAAGGAGAAGAAGAAAGTTCAATGTTACTGTTGCAAACAGTTTGGCCATTTTGCTAGAGACTGTTTGGCAAACAAAGGAAGGAAATCAGAAGAAGCAAATATAGCTAGAGGTGATTCAGATGATGAACCTGTGCTATTGATGGCTTCAGAGTCAGACGGAAGATGTTTGTCAGAGTGGTGGTATATGGACACTGGGTGTTCAAATCACTTGACTGGAAACAAACAATGGCTGATAAATTTTGACTCTGAAAGGAGGACAAAAATCAGATGTGCTGATGATAAGTACCTTTATGCAGAAGGAATGGGAAATGTCAAAGTCAGAGTGAAGAATGGGAAGAATGTTCTGATCAAAGATGTTTGGTATGTTCTTGGAATCAGAAGCAATCTGATGAGTGTGGGTCAACTCATTGAAAAAGGTTTCTCAGTTGTTATGAAGAACAATCTCTTGAAGTTGTATGATTCCAATCAGAAGTTGATTATGCAATCTGAACAGGGAAGCAACAGAAAATTCAAGGTGAATGTAGAAACAACTGAAACAGAGTGTTTGAGTGCAGAAGGCTCAGAAGATGATAGTAAGTTATGGCATAAGAGGTTAGGGCATCTGAACTATAGAATTATGGGACATCTAAGTTCTAAGAAGCTTGTACATGGCATTCCTAAGATTGTGAATCCTGAGAAGTCATGTGAGGTATGCATGAAAGGCACACAACCCAAATTGCCATTTGTATCAGAATTTGCTCCAAGAGCAAAGCATGCTCTGGGAGTAGTGCACTCTGATGTGTGTGGGCCATTTCCAGAACCTTCACTTGGGGGAAATAGGTATTTTGTGTCTTTTGTGGATGAGTTCACAAGAATGACGTGGGTAACACTTATCAAGTTTAAGACTGAGGTGTTCACAGAATTCTAGAAGTTCAAGGTGAAGGCTGAGAAGCAGAGTGGTCAGAAGATAAAGATTCTCAGAACGGATGGTGGAGGTGAGTATAACTCTACGGAATTCCAGAAGTTCTGTGATGATAATGGAATTGAGCATGAGGTTACTGCTCCTTATACTCCTCAACACAATGGTCTGGCTGAACGTAGAAACTGTACTTTGCTTGATATGACGAGAAGTATGCTAAAAGAGAAGAAGCTTCCTCACAACTTCTAAGGAGAAACTGTTGCTACTGCAGCATATGTGCTCAACAGGTGTCGAACGAAGAGGCTGAAGGAAATTGTCCCTTTAGAGAAATGGACTAAAGAGAAGCAAATTGTTAGTCATCTGAAGGTTTTTGATTCTGTGTGTTATAAACACGTTCCAGAAGCTAGAAGGAAGA
The DNA here is from genome assembly GCF_029867415.1 of Vicia villosa. Classification (NCBI taxonomy): domain Eukaryota; kingdom Viridiplantae; phylum Streptophyta; class Magnoliopsida; order Fabales; family Fabaceae; genus Vicia; species Vicia villosa. Next base: position 215,523,576 of record NC_081180.1, on the reverse strand, counting down.
AGCAGGATGATAGGAGCAGAGTGATGTTATTGGTGGGGTACTGTTATTGGTGGGGTACCACAGTACAGGTGCATACAACCTCTATTGTCCAGAAACTAACAGAGTTGAAGTCAGCAGAGACGTCATTGTGATAGAATCAAAATGTTGGGATTGGAGAGAGTCTCAACCAACTTCTGATATAGAGATAACTTTTGAAGTAGAGTTAGAGTCAGGAGATGAAGAATCTTCTGAAGATGAGTCAGATGGTGAATCTGATTCTGATCCAGATTCTGATCCAGACTCTGATGATGATCCAGAGTCTGGTGGTAGTCATGATTCTGGAAGGGATGACTCTAGAGGTGATGACTCTAGAGGTAATGACTCTAGAGGTGGTGACTCTGGAGGTGGTGACTCTGGAGTAGGTGACTCTGAAGTAGCTCAAAGGCCACAAAGAGTCAGAACTATACCTAGAAGGTTTACAGATTATGACATGTTGCAAGACACAAAAGTTGACTCAGAGGGAGATGTCATTCAGTGTGCCATGTTAGTAGATTCTGAACCAGTGGGTATTGAAGAAGCGCTCAAGATGAAAGTCTGGCTGAATGCCATGAAAGAAGAACTTGAGGCTATAGAAAGAAACAAGACTTGGAAGTTGACAGAACTTCCAAAGAAGAAGAAAGCCATCAGCGTCATATGAGTTTTCAAGGTAAAGCTGAAGCCAGATGGATCAGTTGGTAAGCACAAAGCAAGGCTAGTGGCCAGAGGTTTTCTTCAGAAACCTGGACTAGATTACTTTGAGGTATTTGCACCTGTAGCTAGACATGAAACAATTAGACTGGTGATTGCTTTAGCTGCAAATAGGAATTGGTCCTTGATGCATCTGAATGTAAAATCTGCATTTCCGAACGGTCCATTACAAGAGGAGGTATACATGTCACAACCCCCTGGATTTGTGAAAAAGAATCAGGAAGGGATGGTGTACAAATTACACAAAGCTCTGTATGGATTGGAGCAAGCACCCAGAGCTTGGAATTTGAAAATTGATTCATTTTTCAAGAAGCAAGGGTTTCAGAAATGTGAGATGGAATATGGAGTTTATGTGCAACATTCTGGAAGCAATATGATTCTGTTGTGTCTTTATGTTGATGACATATTGCTTACATGGAGTTGTCCAGAAGATCTGATGAAGTTCAAGAAGGTGCTGATGAATGAGTTTGAGATTACAGACCTTTGAAAAATGTCATATTTTCTAGGGATGGAGATTCTGTATTCAGGAGATGGTATCATTCTGCATCAGCTGAAGTATGAGTTAGAACTTCTGAAGAAGTTCAAGCTGGAGAATTGCAAAGCTGCTGTTACACCGTCAGAAATGAATCAAAAATTGGACTCTGACTCTAAAGGTGAAGATGTTGATGCTATGATCTTCAAACTGCTAGTGGGTTCTCTGAGGTATTTGTGTAATACCAGGCCTGATATATGCTATGCAGTTGTATTGGTTAGTAGGTTCATGAGTAAACCTAAGTGGTCCCATTATCAAGCTGCAGTCAAAATCTTGAGATATATCAAGGGAACTCTAAAGTTTGGCATATTGTTTCCTTCTGGGAGAAAGGAAGAATCAGGATTATTGAGTTACTCTGACTCTGATTGGTGTGGAGGCAGAGTTGATAGAAGGAGTACCTCTGGATATTTGTTTATGTTTCAGGGAGGTCCTATTTCTTGGAGTTCCAAGAAGCAAGCTGTGGTTGCTCTATCAACTAGTGAAGATGAGTACATTGCAGGCGCTGTAGCTGCATGTCAAGCTGTATGGCTTTTGAACTTATTAGAAGATCTGAAGATTAAAGTGAAGAAGCCTCTGAAGCTGATGATTGATAACAAGTCTGCAATCAATCTTGCCAGAAATCCTGTGTTACATGGAAGAAGCAAGCATATTGAGACTAAATATCATTTCTTGAGAAGCCAAGTCCAGAATGGAACATTAGAGGTTATGCATTGTAGCACCCAGAAGCAGATAGCAGATGTTCTGACGAAGGCAATCAAGACGGATCAATTTCTGCTCTTAAGGAATAGAATTGGCGTTGTCAGCTTTGATTGAAGAATATGAATTAAGGGATGGTATTGAAGAGTAATTCATATTCAGAAGATGAGCATCAGAAGTTCTGATGCTGGTTGATCTTCTAATGGTTACTCAGAAGATAGTGTTGACCAGAAGTTCTACCTTCTGGGTCCTGTTAGCTTAGCTATTTAGTTTGTAAGGGTACTTTAGTATTTCTTAGTATTGTACTGTTTGTACCTTAGACTTGTTCACTAAGTTTACTATATTAGGGCTTATGTGGCAAATTTTCTTTGTATAAATAGTCTTGTAGTAGCTATCATTTATTAACAAGTAATAGAGAACACAACAATTATTCTCTCATTCTTTTGCGCTGTTATTCCTTTTGTTTATTCTCTTTGTTATCATCTTTAATTCTTGTGCACCAACATGGCTAAGTCTATTTTGGCGTCGATCTCCACTTATTACATGCAATTGTCATGGTTGTCCAAAACTGTATGCAACCTTATTGATAAATCCACCAGGAATTTTGTAAGAAAAATAGAAAGAAAAAAATAGTATTTTGTGGGATAAAAAGGTTATATGTTTTCATACATTAAATTTGAAGACTACTATAAAATATATAGACCTAATCACTAAGCTTACTTCTTTGAGTAGAGATAATACCCCTATTCTAAATAATAGACATCACTAGGTTAAGTCTACTTTTACTATCTTGACAAGCAAGAATCTAATTATAATAATAGGGACAACAAGTAAAGCAAAGTAGCAACAACAAGCAAAGTGATAGCAACAAGTAAAGTAATTATTATGTTAGAAAAATATCAATCAAAATATTTCATTTCACCCAAATCTGTCATTTCAAATTCATTCTCCATATCTTGCTTGAATTGACTTAGAGAATTGGATTTATTCCCTATAACCAACAGATCATCGACATACAATGACACCATTAGTTGCAATTCATTCTTTGACATCTTAACATACAAAGTAGCCTCATTTTCACTTCTTTTAAAACCTTTTTGCAGAAGATAACCATCAATTCTGCTATACCATGCTCTTGGTGCTTGTTTTAAGCCATAGAGGGCTTTGTGAAGAACCTTCAGGCTGGTCGACATATATGTCTTCATCAAGCAATCCATTTAAAAAAGCTGATTTAACATCAAAATGATAAATTTTCCATCCCAATTTAGTTGTTAAGGCAACCAACAACCTAATTGTATCATGTCTTGCAACAGGTGCAAAAGTGTCTGAAAAATCAACATTGTGTTGTTGAAAATAACCTTTTACCACCAATCTGGCCTTAAGCTTATTTATAGAACCATCAGGATTGAGTTTGGTTCTATAAACCCACTTAACACCAATAATTTTCTGTTTTTTTGGTTTGTCTACAAGTTTCCATGTTTGATTTTTCTCTATCATCTTCATCTCCTCCTGCATGGCAGCCTTCCATCCCTCAATATTAGCAGCTTCAGTATATCGGGTAGGCTCTAATGTAGCTATATTGCATCTGGCAAAAATATCATCCAAGGTTCTAGTACCTCGGGTTGGAAAATCTGCATCTTCTGAAATTTCTTCTTCATCTTCTGAAATTTCTTCTTCATCTTCTGAAATTTCTTCTACATCTTCTGAATTTTGATCCTCCAAACTGTCTTCCTTAGACAATACCTTACTTGAACCTTCAGCTTGATTTTTCTCCCAATTCCATTTTGAGAACTCGTCAAATTTTACATCTCTGCTAACCAAAATTTTGTTGGTTTCCAAATTATAAATTCGATATGCTTTGGAGCTAATACTATACCCCAAAAATATACCGATCACAGACTTTGTTTCCAATTGATCTCTTTTCATTTTTGGAACATGGACGTAGCAGACACATCCAAATATCTTTAAATGTTGAACATACGGTTTTCTTTTATACCATGTTTCAAAGGGTGTTTTTCCCTTCAAGGCTTTGGTAGGCAACAAATTCAGCAAGTACACTGAGGTGTTGACAGCCTCAGCCCAAAAAGTTTTTGGAATATCTTTCTCAAAAAGCAAACATCGAGCCATCTCCATGACTATCCTGTTCTTCCTTTCACTCACTCTATTTTGTTGAGAAGTGTATGGAACAGTAAATTGATGTTGGATTCCAGCTTGCTCATAAAAAGTTTTAAATTCTCCTGTTGTATACTCAGTACCATTATCAGATCTGAGCTTTTTAATTTGACAATCAGCCTCTTTTCCAACCATAAGTTTGAAACTCTGAAATGCAGCAAACAAATTTGACTTCTGCCTTAGAAAAAATACCCAGCTCATCCTTGTAAATTCATCAATAAATAGCAAAAAATACTTGTTGCCATTTAGAGATGTTGTTGGCATCGGACCACACGCATCAGTGTGTATGAGCTGTAACTTTTCAGAAGTTCTCCAGGTTGACGCAGCGGGGAATGATAATCTACTTTGTTTTCTAAACTGACATACATCACAAATGTCAACTACATCATCAATGACTGGTAAAGTTTCAACCAAATCATGAGAACTAATTTGTTTTAAGGTTGAGTAACTAAAGTGACCCAACCTTTTATGCCAAAAGGAGGAATCACGAACAGTACTTGGAAATGCATGCATGGTAGTTTGCTTCCATTCTACTGGAAAACTTTTACCTCTCATTTCAACTGTCATTAACTTAGATCCAGAAGGATCTAGAATAATGCATCTCTTGTCTTTGAAATGCAATGAATAGTTATTTTCCATCATTTGTCCCACACTTAAAAGACTTTTATTTATTTCAGGTACAAATAAAACATCTAAAATGTATTTGATACCCGAGGGAGTTTCAACAGCTACAACACCTTTTCCTTTGACATCAACATGTTCTCCATTGCCTATAGTAACTTTAGAGTAGAAGGACTTATCAAGTTCCTTAAAAATGCCAACATTATGAGTTATGTGATTGGTGCATCCACTATCAATTAACCATGTTTCTTTGCTACTATTGACTAAATAACAAGAAGCCATGAATAATTGATCCTCTTGTTGGTGGTGTTCAGCAACCCGGGCTTGCTGTCCCTGCTGGTTTGCTTTGTTTTTGCAAACCTTCTCCACATGACCAAGTTGATTACAAGCTCTACATTTAACTTCTGGCATATACCAATAATACTTCTCTAAATGAGTATCTTTTTTGCAATGTTGACAAAGTGGAAACTTCTTTTTCCAACTCTCTCCTTTGTTGTTGATTTCCTCCCTTTTTCCTTTTCCTTTTTTCTCACCAAAAGGCTTTTTCCCAAAACTATTGTAGCGTTGGTTTTTGCCTTTGGTGTTGGCCACAAAAGCACCTTCAACATTTTCTTCCATCCTTAAAGATCTTCTCTGCTCAGTAGCTTGCAATGCATTAACAAGCTTTGCGAGTGTGATTTGAGAAAAGTCCTTAGTTTCTTCTAGAGAGGATATTTTTTCTTCAAACCTCTCTGGAAGACACACCAAATTTTTTTCCACAACTCTTTGATCACTGAGTTCCTCTCCTAGCAATCTGATTTGTGAAACAACTTTCGAAATTCTGTCAGAAAATTCTCTAACAGCTTCAGTTTCTTTCATTTTTAGTGCTTCAAACTCTCTTCTCAAGTTCAACACTTGCATCTTCTTTGTTCCTTCACTCCCTTGGAACTCCACCTTCAGCTTGTCCCAAGCTTCTTTTGCAGTCTCAAGATTCAAGATCTTGATAAATATATCATCATTTAGTGCTGCATGTATTATGGCTAGTTCTCTTCCTTCTTTTATCACTTCTTCGTTGTGATTTTTTATTTGAGCTACTGTTGGATTATTTGGAAGAGGTGGTGGGTTACTTCCATTTTCCACAACATCCCATAAACTTTGAGCTCTCAAATAAGCTTTCATTTTTGCAGCCCACAAATGATAGTTTTCTCTTACAAACATAGGAGGTGGAGGTAAAGAACTATGTTGGAAGCCATTTATGGTGTTTAAAGGTTTTTTTTTTGTGAATTTTTTTAAGTTGGTTTTCTTCCCTGACAGACCCGTTAAGATCAATAAGCTCAAGATACCATTAAAGGAAAATAGAAAGAACAAAAATAGTATTTTGTGGGATGAAAAGGTTATATGTTATCATACATTAAAGTTGAAGACTACTACAAAATATATAGAGCCAAGCACTAAGCTTGCTTCTTTGAGTAGAGATAATACCCCTATTCTAAATAGTAGACATCACTAGGTTATGTCTACTTTTACTATCTTGACAAGCAAGAATCTAATTATTATAATAGGGACAACAAGTAAAGCAAAGTAGCAACAACAAGCAAAGTGATAGCAACAAGTAAAGTAATTATTATGTTAGAAAAATATCAATTTCTAACAAATTTCATATGGACAGAGACTTCAAATAAGGGTATCCATCTTGTGGGATAGGATAAAATAATTAAGCCGAAGAAGGATGGTAGTTTGGGTATTCGTATGGCTAGGAAATTAAATACAGCTATGTTGGAAAAACTAATTTGGGATATTCATAATAACTCAGCGAAGTTTTGGGTCAAGTTGTTAAGGCATAAATATGCCTAGCATGCACATTTCCTAGACGTTCCAAAAAAGTAAGGGTCAGTTGTTTGGAATTTTATTATAAAAGCGAAAGCAAAAGCAATGTTGAGAGATCATTGAGTTTCGGCTAGGAAATTATTCCTCATCTCTTTTGTATGCACCTTGGTCTAGCTTTGGCAAGTTGAGTAATCAGGTTCGGTATGTGGACATCCATGATATCAATAATACCATAGTTGATATTGCTCGAAATGATAAATGAGATTTTTCTTAGCTACACACAACTTCCTTCCATGTCCTCTAATCCATATCTACTATCCCAGTTTGTCTTAATGATAGTGTCCATGATGGCTTCTCATGAATTGTTACCATCTAGACGGTTGTTGCACATAAGGAGGATGTTTCAGATGGCTACACTACTACGGAAAACACATATGACAACGGTTGTGAAATACATATAATGACGGTCGTGCGTCCATTGTTAGGTAGTGTGTGATTGTAAGTATTTTGCTTTCCACCATAGGCGTGTGACTATGGTGATAAACTAGGTAGCATGCTACCTATCACGACAGTTATCTTAAATAACTATTGTGATATATATATATATATATATGGTTAATAGTAATTCACCCCCCTGTAATGTTAGCGAATTTTGCTTTTCCCCCCTCCCTACCTTTTGGCAACGGTTTTTTCAAAACAACTGTTGCCAAAACCTGCCTTTGGCAACGGTGGGGGTGGGGGTGGGGGGGGGGGGGGGGTAAACTGAAACACGCTCATATTACAGGGGGTAAACTACTATTAACCCATATATATATATATATATATATATATATATATATATATATATATATATATATATATATACACACACACACATACATCAAAAGTATCTATCTATGTATGGGATGTATTAAGTTGGAGAATTTTTAAAATAAGTGATAAGAGAACTAACTGCTAACCATTGGAATAGATATATGGTCTTGATTGCTAAGTCATAGGTTCGAAATCTAGCATTTGTAATTTAATTAGAATAAAAATAACATTTCACCACGGTAATAAAAGATAACCGTTATGGTATGTGTACATGAGTTTATTATAAAATATGTAGATTGTTTGTTTTTCCCTACACCTCACTAAACATATACAACCATTCAAATTGATGTAGAAGATATAATATAATAAATTAAATTATTCTTGAAAAATAAATTAAACGAACTACTGTTTTTCGAATTGCATGCATCTCGTAATTCATCTCTTGCTCTTTAACATATAGAATTTGGTTCAATGATCTAAGTTCTAAATAACAATGGTTCCTTCTCTTTTAGTTTATTTTGCAAAGCATCAATTTATCGACTAATTAAGATTCATCATCATCACTGCCATCATAATACTCATCAGCATTATTTAAAATAATAATGATGATGTGTTTACTGTGATTTTTGATAAACAACCGCTAGTCACTTATTTAAGGTTACTTGCAGGATCGACTAGTGAATCCTGGAACATAGTGAACTCGTAATAAGTAAACTGTCCACCTGATTTCGACAATGGCCTTCGACACGTTTTTGAGCCAATGATACGTCGAAATGGTCCTCTGTCAAAATGGCTTCAACGATTTTCCATTTTTTTCCTTTCATGTCTAGATTATGCTGATATTTTTTAGAGCTATCATTTCTTCAAACAACTTCTCTAAGCATTTCTGAATCATACCCAAACATTCACCAATTCTTTTTCAAAACAATCACTTTCACGACAACGCTTGGAAAAGCGATTATTTGCTTAATTTAGTCATTTGGGATATTTATTGAACTTTTCGCATTTTGGGACGATTTAGTCGGTATTAGTTCGGGATAGCGGATCGATATTTAATCGAGAATTTTAATATTTTTAGTATTAGAAATATTATTAGAATGATATTTGGCGTTTTGGGAATTTTCCGAGTAATTAAAATTAGACCGAAAATTTGAGACATAGAGTAGTTAGGAGGTATACTGTATTTAATTAAATTGGGCTGAATTAGTGTGTGTTGTACGTAAGAAGTAATTAGGCCCAAATTGAAATAGTGAGGTAGTATGGCACTTAGGTTTTGGAAATTAAAAAATCTAACTTGAGGCATTGGAGAATAGAAGTATCAGACATGAGGAGAAGAGGAAAAGGAATGGTACGTGAGCTGTGCCGTGAAGAGGAAAATAGAATAATTATGCGAAGTCGGAAGCTAAGGATTCGATCGGAAAATTGTAGAGCGGACTCTGAATACAAGGTAAGGGTGGGGTTCAATCTCTATAACCGGGTTTATGATAAATTGTATGTGCGGTTAGGTCGTATGAATTTTCCATGGATTAATTGTTGTTTCCGGTTGTTTTTGATTGTCGTGAATTGATACCGAATTTATTATGGCAAATTGATTGTCGAAGATGGTTCTATGTTAGTATAATTGTTAAGTTTTTGTAAAATATATGTTGTATTGGTTGGATTAAGAAGGAAATTGGAGATCGAGAATAAAGGAAAGTTGCAGGAAAAAGCTAAACCCAGGGTCAAAGAGGAAGACGAAAGAAAAGTTGGGAGGGGGCCCCTTAAATGGAGGGCGGGCGCCCCTGCATAAAAGAAGAAAAAATAATAGAAGAAGAAATAATTTAGGGGCGGGGGTCACAGTGCTATGGGGTGGGCGATGTAACAACCCAATTTTTAGTATTTATTTTATTATATGATTATACTATTTTATTTGATTTTATTTGGTGTATTAATTAATTAATTGATTGTTAGATAGTATAATAATTGATTATATTAATTAATTTGGTGTGTATATTTGTGTCTATTTAATTATTGGTGTTATTTAATTTGGTAAACTAAAATAGAAGTAATAATAGTATATATTATATTGGGCTTAGTTATTGATGTTGGGAGTAAATAGGGGGTGTTATATTTAGGTCCATGTAGTATAACTTAGTAAAGATTAGAATGAGGGAGTGACCTAGTTTCTATTCATTTCCTTCATTTCTCACGGATAGAGGCAGAGAAAGTAGAAAAAGAAAAAAGTAAAAAGAGGAAGAAAGGAGAAGAACAAGGAAGAGGAACTAGGGTTTGGAGGAGACATTGAAGAGGTAAGGGGGAGAATCCTTATTATTATGAGTTAGTATAATTGGGTCAATGGATAGATTAACATAATTTAGAAATTTTGTTCTTCAATGTTTTAGGTTTTGACATGTTTAGAGTGAAACCCCTAAATTTCCATGGTTCTATATGTTATCTTTACCTTACTGTAGCAAAAGGGATGCAAGTGTTACTAGTTACTATTTTATTCATACTGTAGCGAGAAATAATGGAAAAGGGTACTATTTGTTTCATTTATCACTGTAGCGCAAAAAGGAAAGTAAGCCACTTGAAATTCCACATATATATATATATATATATATATATATATATATATATATATATATATATATATATATATATATATATATATATATAAATTGAGTACCACTTGTTTCTATGCTATGTGTAATGATCTTTTATTGTAGCGAGATACGAGATGAGTAGGTACTACGTATGAGATTTGGCTACTGTAGTTAGAAACAAAAAACTAAGTGGTGCTATATAATTTAAACAGTCCCGTTTGACCGAATAGCGGAATTAAACGGTATAATTAGTTGTCCGGAATTTGATAAAAATTTACGTGGTAGCTAAGTTTAATTAGTAAATTAACGTGGTAGTGTTACTTTGTTGAAATGGTGATAGTTTACAAACCGACTGAAATTGTGTGGATTTGAATATCTTTTATATTAAATGTTGGTGTTGGAATAGAACCGTGAAATAGTAAATTGGAACTAATGTAGTGTAGTTATTAATTGGTGATTTACTTAATAGTTGAATTAATTTCAATAAGTTTAATTGATTGGAATAAATTTGGAATTAGATCAATTATTCGATTTTGTCAGTAAAGTACGGTATCTTGAGAATCTAACCGTAATTATATTTTTGGCCAAATACTAATGAATTGATACTTGGTTTAGAAGTATATTCTTATATTTTGTTGGCAATATGAATTAACATGAGATAGTATGATTTACTAGTGTTAATTGTATTTTGTGAATCATAATTGAATATTGTTTCTATTATGTGGATTGATATCAATGTGTTGTAAATGTTGTGTACAATATGATATATAATTCAGATAGTTGAATTATTGTTGGTATGCGGTAAGTTAAGATTGATGAGATAATCTTAATTGCATAGTTGGTTGGTAATTGTACATTCATTCATGGCATAGTCGGCTTTATTGTGGAAGCGGTGAAACTGTGAGTTCACATGGTAATAGACGGTGATCCTTGAATGGAAATAGACGTAGAATACGTTGATCCTTAATTGGAAGCATGCGTGGTGGCTTTGATCTTGTCCGGATCAGAAGCGTGGCTTAGATTCTAGATATTGAATCGGAAAGCGGTGAAACATTGGGTTCACATTGCTGTACCACATGCATAGCGTCACATATCTTGCATTGAGTCACATTAGAGTTATGCGGTAATTGAATATGTGAAATTGATGTAGTTGTGATATGTGTATGAGTTTGATAATTGAAATGGGTGATGTTTGGATACATACTTGGTTAAATGTGTGAATATGTGATAATTATGGTTATGTTCATAATTGGAAATATAGTATTGAAATTGGAATATTATACTCTTTATACTTGTTGAATGCTTAATATATGTGAATATATTGATTAGTATTATTTTACATGATTAGGCATGGTGTAATAAATCCCTATAATTGTTGATTTTAACCATTGTATCTTTTAATATTTTCTTCATAATGATTCGTATTATCACCCTTCTGTTTTAATGTTGCCCTCGTTTGGCGACATGCACGTTCTGGCGTTTAGTAGCTCGTGCGAGACTTAGCCGGAGTTTTCTTCCAAGTTGTTGGAGATTAGATAGTGAGTCGATGCTCTGGTCATGTAACACTGGGTAGACTAGTCGTGTTGAACTCATGTTTCTATTTGGTTATGTATTATGTTATGACTTGAGAACTTGTTATTTGGCTACTTGTTATTTGAGAGGCTTTTAAGCTAATATTCTGATTATGGTTTATTTTATGTTGAGATGATTATTGAGATATGATCATGGTATGGGATATGAATCATTTTATGAAATACATGAGTATTTAGTAGTTTCAGACTAAGAAATTGGTGACAGAGTTAGTTCGGCAAATTATAGGGAGGGGTTATACTGCTTTTATTTAAGTTGATATCAGACTAAGAATTAAAATAGTATGATTAGCAAAAGGTAGCAGAAGTATTTTACTAGCAGGAAACAACAGTAGTTGATGTACACGTTTTGGTAATTGAGCAGAAGAAATATGTGGAGTATCAGCAAGAATAATGGAGCAGTGTAGTTAATAACAAGAATATAATTTAGTAGCATTTGAGATTTAATATCAGGGGATTAAATAAATAGTAATGGTGGGAATTAGTAGTAATACTAGAGGTATGATGAAATCAACAACGAATAGTAATATTAGTAGTTTTAACCAGTATATTGTTAACCGAAATTAGTTGAAATTTGGCAAAAATAATTCGTAAATGGTTGTAGTTATTTTTGGTTGGTTTGATGTATGCAATTGGTCGAATAAGTAGAATTAAGCGGTAAACTTAGTTGTCCGGAATTAACCGAAATTTGTCAGGGTAGTTCGTATATATTAGTAGGTAGTTGGGGTTGGTTTATTTTGTTGGAATTATGTTGAATATGTCGATTTTCAGGTAGAGTTGAATAAGTTGAGTTGTTCTGGTTTATGGACAACTTAAACTGCATGTTTTATAACTAATTGTTTACGGTGATTTCCGGTAAACAACCGCTAGTCTTCCAAACTATAATAAATATGATTTGGTTACTCGCAGGATCGACTAGATTGATCCTAGGACACATAGTCAAAAAGATTGTTATCAATGGTCATTTGAACCATAGTCATGATTCGTCTTCGTTAATAAGAATTGTTTCGAATAAAACGAGTAGTCTTGACAATCACTTGGTTATACGTAAGTATAATTTCAGTGAAAGGATAAGTAAAATAACATATGAAACGAAAGTATTGTTAAAGCATAAAGAATCTTAAAATGCAGGAATGTTAAATACTTCAAAAGTAAATGACATGAAAGTAAAAATACAGAAATGTAAATGGCAAGAAGTAAATGAAATGCAATAATACTGAAAGATATTTGAAAACGAAAGAGAATACACATGTATTAAAATGGTGGTGTCATACGTACATTTTCTCAGCGAACTCTTTCTCTTAACACTTGATACTTGAGTAATATGTGAGTGATTTGTACAAAATGAACACCCAGAATCCTAACATTAAGACTCCTATTTATACTAATTTCGACCTTAACGGCCCTACGCTAATCTAATGCCACGTTTCTCATAAGAACTCCAGGGACGCCATCTGTTATTTAGACAGTTACGAAACCGTCTTCGAATTTCAAATCTTCCCGCCTGAGTCCTTCTTCGACGCGTGGCAGTGTATTTAAAAACACTACGAAAACACGCTAAGTAGTAATACTTGAACATATTTCATAAATTTTGTCTAAGTCCTCGAAGACATACACTTCTACTAGCTTCAGTATTCATTATCTTCAGAACGAACTTAGAAGTCTTCATTCTCGAAGCATGGCCATCAGGAGCCATTCTTTTATTTTTAAGGGATGGTCATCAGTAACCATCTTTCCTTCGAATTTTTACTTCTTCGAAGAACCAATTTATAAAACGAAATCTTCAGCTAACAAATTGCCCCCAATAAATGCCTGTTTCGAAAATCAAGAGAAATAGGCGTTTTTTGCCATCGTAAGATTTCGTCTCTTATTGATCTTTGAAAGTTCCAAGATTGCTGACTAACGTCACAATCATTGCTGACTCTGTTTCCAAAACGTCTTGTCATTTTCAAAGATGTCTTCTCACAACTTACATTCCCACGTTTTTGACCTTACTTCTTGATCATTACTCCTACATACTAGGAGTAAAGCTAATTTATTCGACCGCCGTTGGATTAAATCACTAGCCGCCACGTGTCCCTTGGTTTTTACCCAAAAAGATTTAAAAAGGGTTTTCGTTAAACCTTTAAATACTTGGTCTTGCACTTTTATACACCTTTTCATTCCTACTTCTTCATCCTCTTCAAAAGGAAAAAACACTCTCAACCCTTTCAAAAAGCTTACTTTTCCAATCAAAACCTCTCCATGGCTTCATCTTCAAATGTTCTTCAACCTGTTCTGAAGCTCCAAACAACAACGCGGTCTGAGGAACAAGAACACATTCCAAACCCTAATACCGCAGAAGTGCGCGCTATTTACGCTTCCCAGGTAATCATTCCCTTTGAACTTTCTGGAAAACCTCTTGCTTTCATGGGTCCATTACCAGGTGAAAACAATTGATCCATGAACAGATTCTTCCCCGCTTATTACAAAACTAGACCCTTAGTTAGTAAGATAGATGAAGATGGTCGTTTCCCCTTAGGAGAATCTGCTAATACTGAAGAAACTTCAACTGTGACCCCTTTGGCTTTGGCGAAAATTAGGTTAAACTATATGACCAACTTTGTAAAAGTGTTTAGGTCAATCCCTTTAGCCAAAGATCCTGATTTGTACTATGCCTGGTTAGAAAAAGTAGAGAGAACGAAAGGATCTTTCTGGAAATCGTTAGGCATATATGATTTAATTCAACTGTCAAAAACAAGCTTAGAATATAACCAACCCATGTTAGTAGCAGCGGTTCACTTTTGGGATGCTTCTCACAACACTTTCCATCTCCCATGTGGGATGGTTACCCCCACTCTCTTTGATATAGCTGCTATTACGGGACTTCGACCAACTGGGGAGACCTTCGATCCCAATGAGATGGATACTGATACTATTGGTTTTAATGAATCGACAGTTACTTACACTGCATTCATTCAGAAGCACCATAACAAAACGCAAGAAGAAGTTTCTGATGAAGAGCATATTGCTTTCTTGGCATTATGGCTCTCACGATGTGCCTTCTGCTCAAGATCCATACAGGTCGCAAAGAGATACCTCTGCATGGCTAATCAGCTACATGCTGGAAGAAAGCTCAACCTAAGCCAGTTACTTTTAGGATCTCTTTATGAAAATCTTAGCGAAGCCTCGAACCTTACCAAAAACTACAAAACTGGCACTCTGCTTTTTGCTGGTCCTTTCTGGCTACTGCAACTGTGGCTTAATGCTACGTTCGAAACTCATCTTCCTTTTCGAGGCAATGTCAACGAAGAAGATAACAAAATTAAGAATCGAACTATAGAAGGAACCAGGTTGGCTTACCTAACTCCAAAAGAAGAAACTGGGAAGCTTCGTGAACATTTTCTAGCATATTCAATGATGTTCGCCCAGCGTAATCAGTTCGATCCTTCTATGGCTCCGTTCGTACACAGAACAATTGGTCCTGAATGGTTTACTCGAAGGTTCCCATCAACATCTCAGGATCAACAAACTGAGTCTATGGAAATTTGGGAGGCCTTTCTGACCCCAAGGTTGTTTTCTCATCGCCTTCGACCATCAAAAGGTCAATGTGTCCTTGTATGCTACCAACCAAATCTGGTTTCGAGACAGTTTGGGTTGGTTCAAGTAAAACCCAAGTGTTTATATGAGAAAAGGAACCATATGTGTTTCCATACCTTGTACCTGACTGAAGAAGAATGTGAATCCAAAATCAACAAATACGTTGGCGTCGCCAATCTTTCTCCTAT
This sequence comes from Vicia villosa, assembly GCF_029867415.1. NCBI lineage: Eukaryota > Viridiplantae > Streptophyta > Magnoliopsida > Fabales > Fabaceae > Vicia > Vicia villosa. The sequence goes on along the minus strand of NC_081180.1, from coordinate 215,508,272 downwards.
TCCTTTCGAACCTGCTTTTTATACTACACCAGACTTTCATCAGTGGTGGACGGATTACTATACTTCTCAAATATTTGATGCCGATAGTCTTACTCAAGAACTAACTGCAGCTTTTGCTGATGCGCAGGAGAATTTTCAAAAAGGTACCTCGACTCACATTAAAGAAATCCAAGCTTTTCAAAAATTATTTGAAACTATCTACAGGCCTGATGATCTTAGTCGGACCGTTCGTGAGGCTGCAGTCATTTTGCGCGAAAAGTTTTTCGCAAAACTGGATAAGTTGAAATTGCCCTCGTATGTTCGACCAGAACTACGTTATGAAGTGGCTTTCAAACTTAATCCTCCAAAATTCCCTCCACTACCAAGTGCGGATTTTGGTGTGGCTCTGAGCCCCCCTTTTCCAAATTGGTTTGTGTGTGGCAACGTTTTAAGAGATCTTCAAGAAAGTACTAAAAAAACGTGCTGAACGAGTGGTTCCGACTAAGCATACCTTGGATACTTTCAAAGGACATCTTCATATAGATCTTGAACATGTTCGTGTCTTGACTCCAATACCTGAAGGTCTGGATTCAGACAATTTTTCGACTGACTTTTCTTTTCTTTGCTGATATACTGATTTCAGTTTCAACTACAGCTGTTGCTCGAAGGAGGAAGATTAAAGAAGCTCCTACCCAAAAGGATTCTGGGGCATCTAAAAGCAACAAACCAAGTGAAAGTGACTCCATTGTTACTGACAAGAAGCCCACGGTACATACCCACTTTATATTCTTAATATTGTATAATCTATGAGCAGTACTCATTTTGCTTAATATATATTTTTTCCAGAGCTCGAAACCCCCAACAGGTTCGAAACGGAAAGTCTCTTCAACAGTTGTCTCAGATGATGACGATAAATCTCCTCCTCGTACCAGACAAGGACATAGAAAGAGACAAAAGGCTGTTACCCCTTCAGGAAAAGAGAAAGGGGTAAGTTCTTCCAAAGTTGCTTCTCCTGACGACAAGGCATCTTCTGAAGAATCTCCTCTAAAAACCGCCAGTAATGCTTTCGTTGTCGAAAGCCATAATTCAAGTCCAGACAATATCCCAACCAAGGTATTTGGGTTTCAACCCACATACTGTCTTGTAATTTTAACTAAATGATTAAACCGACATCTTACCTTGTTTATTGCAGGATGATGCTGGCACTGTCACTTCAGGTCTTAAAGCTTATGACCTCACTATTAATGTTGATAAACTTCACGATAATCGTAACTCTTTCACTTCCGTCGATAAAACTCCTCAAAGCCTTATCTTTACGACTGATTCTGGTTTGTTTAACACAGATATCTCTCAAAACAAAACTCATGTTCTCTCACCAGTCTTCGAAGATGCTAGGCCACTCACCACCATATTGCCTAATGAACCAGTCGAAGAAAGCCAATCTACTGACGAATCCCCACCTACTCATCAAGACAAAAATTTGGAAGAAGATCATCCATTCTCAGGCAGTGACAATGTGAATCCACAACCACATGACAGCGAAGACACTGCATCGGAACAAGATGTTATGGAGGAAACTTCTAAACCAGAAAAACACAATCCTCAAGAAACTTCAGCCCTAAACACAGAAACCACTCCTGGGACAACTTCGAAGCCTGCCCCTGCGAAGCCTACTCCTTTGGAACTGGAACAGCTTAAGCAAACTGATCCTCTTATTTTTTTAAAGGCTATTATGACTGTGAATACTTCTTTGCCTTCAGAACTTGATGTCTCTCCAGCTGTCGTTATAGAATCTGGTGACAAGGAAGATATTCCCAACCTCCTTCGACAGATAAAAGAAAAGTTCTTTGGGGTCAATCTCGTGGATGTTCTTAGCCGGGAACCTATTAAGAGTCACAACTTAAATCAACTCTTAAAGAAAGTGGATTTGTTTCAAGTCTCAACAGAAGTTTCAGAGATAATTGTTTTGCTAGGTTCTCTAGTTGAACAGCTCGAGGCCAACATTCTTCGAAAGCAAAATGTCAAAAAGGAACTATCTGAGAAAATGGCCTCTCATGACTCTTCATGGAATTCTGCTATGGATGCAACGAAACAAGGTGAGGCCCTCAAGCTTAAACATTCAGAAAATCAGAAGGCTTTTGATGATTACGAGAAGAACATCAACTCCTGGAAGCAAGAGATAAAGGCCCTCGAAGAAAAGATAAAGGAAGCTGAACATTGTCAGGCAGCCATACAAAAAGCCAACCAACAAGATTTGCTCGAAGTGGTGCAATCGGGAATTAAACATTTCGAAACTGCGCAAAAATTAGTGCCAGAGATTGAAAGATTGAAGAAACACCGGGCGTTACTTGAGCTTCGTATGTCTTCGTGGGAGACTCAATATTTGAAGATCAAAAATAGCCTCCCTGAGGATTTTAACTAGCTGTTTCCAATCCTGTATTTTGTTGCATTTTCGTTTTGTAATCGAACCTTTTGTAGAAACATCTATTTGTATGCTTTGCTTCTATTTTCATTCTGTCTATGTTTCTA